>NW_015505294.1:1428585-1524663 GCF_001515645.1 Sinocyclocheilus grahami
TAAAATGAGAAATAATTAGTTAAATGTGGCCACAAGCTAAAAGAAGTTAACTAATGAAACACGGCCACAAATGAACAAGTCATGGAAACTAATTCTTTAGTAATATCTGCGTTATCTATTTTTCTCTTTATGTCATGTGCAAGGCATACTTTTAATTTCAGAGCTCTCTGAAATGCTTGATTCTGATTGGTCAGTTGCATCTTTCTGTGGTGAAATATTACAGTATATATAATGACTATTGTCTCAGGTAACCAAAATCCTATAGTACTAGTCTCTTGCATCACTTTGTGTTGTCTTTCTCATATCCATTTCTTTATTTATTTTAGTAAATAAAGCCACATAAATAGGATACACTCTTAAAAATAAAGATACTTTATTGGCATTGATGGTTCTATGAAGAATCTTCAACATCCATGGAGCCTTTTAAATGCACAAATTCACAAATTTAAGAACTTTTCACTGAAAGGTTCTATGAAGATCCAAAAAATAGTTTCTTCTTTGGCATCACTGTGAAAACCTTTAAGAGTGTAATGTAGTCATGATGGCAAAATAAACAATTTCAGGGTGATAAAGGACCACTTCACTTTGAGACCTGATCTGTCAGGGTATGTTTTGCAATAATGATCCTACAAACTCTTCACAGCGGAAATCAAACAAATTCCTGCAACACAAAAACCAACAGGCCAACCAAACCACATGAGGCTATAAGACTCACACAGATGGACATGAGGAGAGAGGTGAACTAGATCGCTTTATGGGCTGTGTACTTAATAAACCCTGGCATAAGGGGTCTCATGTTTGGATTGTTGGTACCCATTAAAGAGATGTGCAGCATTCTGCTGCTGCAAGCTGTTTGAGAGAGATCGGAGCTGAGCTGGTCTCTCAGCAGGGACGGGAGAAATGCCTGGCGGTGGTGGGCTCGGGTAGATTTTCGCCCTGAACGCCAGTGCATGTCTACTGTAAGGCCTACGTGACTACAGCCCAAGGCAGAGATGAGGACGATAGGGGCGGATTCTTTTATTATTTGGCACTGATTTGAAACTGCTCCTGAACTCTGTAAGGAGTCTCACTGTCTGCAGTCCACATACTACAGTAGGCAGCATTCTAGCAGAATGTACTTTTATTATAACCCAAGCTCCTAGCTATTCTGTGTATTTCCCCATAGAAATCTAAAGTAGAGAATTTTGCTGAATTTGAATAAAACTTAGGTTTTGTGGTTTGCGTGGTGGTATTCAAGTTGGCATGCCATCCAGGGGTGCGTTTCCTAAAAGCATGTTAGCCAACTGTGGTCACAAGTTCCGTCGTTACCAACATAGTTCAACGATTTGGTGTTTCCCAAAACTATAATTCAAACGAACATTCGCAATTAGCATTGCAAACTTACATAGCTGGAACTACAGCTCTCGACCTGTGGTTAGAAGCATAGTTTCTTGTTAATATGATATTTGAACTTGCATAGATCATGCTTTTGTGCACAATAAGCAAGCTAACATGCAGTACACTATATACTGTATCTTTCATTCATTTTAAATATATGTACATTCAATATATATTTTAGCGTGTCCTCAATAAATACAATTTTTGAAGAGTCTGCATATGCATAAATGCATAAGGGAACCCCAGAGTATGATGTACTGTAAGTGGGAACCCACGATGAATCAAACATCAAATAAAGCAAAAGGACAGAGAACCAAAATAGTGAAGTAGTCCTCAGGTGCCATGTTCGTTACAGCAGCATCTCAGAGATCTCGAATTGATTAATTAGTAGAAGCTATTACTCCACTGTCTGCGCATGACGTCATTAACAGCAGTCATATACTGTCAACCCAATGTGGTTCAAACGATGGATATGTGACGATATCGCTGCGGTTTCGGGAAACAGTAGTGATTAGTTGGATAGCTGTCCAACACTGCATTATAATGGCATTTAATCAGCAGATATTTGGTATGTGCAGTGCAGTTCAGTTGGATAACGTGGTTCAGACACATCTGAAGTGTTTGGCTTCACATATGAAAGCAGTAAATGGGATACGACAACAAATTCACATTAAAGGACTAGTTCACTCCAGAATTAAAATTTCCTGATAATTTGCTCACCCATGTCATCCAAGATATTCATGTTTCTTTCTTCAGTCTAAAAGAAATAAAGGTTTTTGAGGAAAACATTCCAGGATTTTTCTCCATGTAGTGGGCTTCAATGTGGACCAATGGGTTGAAGGTCCAAACTGGAGTTTCAATGCAGCTTCAAATGACTGTACACGAACCCAGCCGAGGAATTAGAGTCTTATCTATCGAACCGATTGGCCATTTTCTGAAAAAAAAAACAAAAAAAAACAAATGTATATACTTTTTAATCACAAATGCTCGTCTTGCACTAGCTCTGCGATGCACATCTGCAACTTCACACATTATGCAATCACGTTGGAAACAGTTGCATTGCATTGGGAAAAAGTTAGATGATTAAAAAAATTTTTTTATCAGTATTCTCTAGAACCAAATAAAAATACTCAAATTTGAAGAAGTCAACTTTTCCTTTTTTTTTTCTTTGTACCATTTATTAGTCACAATGCATTCTGAGATTGCCTTATTACTAAAAAAAATACACATGCAATACTTACTATTTTTCTGTCAAAAAAAAGAGGTCTTGTAGAGTAGCATAATTTTCCTGACTACTTTGGAACAGCCTTTGTGTCATGTGCATACATAAATCATAACTATTATGGGAGAAACTGCCATCGGGATGTTCTGCCAAGAGAAGTTAGTTTGAAAAAACATGACACCAAAAATGCCCTTCTCTTCCTATAACCACAATAGAATGATCACGGCTTTCATTCTGCCCTTCAGTGCGATGTGGCAAGACAGTATTCTCACATGAACAGCCTTCAAATTACCAAGCAGCCAGTCACTCCGGGAACTACATACTGTATCTCCTCCACTTATTTTAAGCTGTTGACCAAATTGTTATCTGTCAGTAAAGCAACTCCCTGGTCATAAAAATGGAGAGGAAAATAAGCAGACAAACTCCTCTGCATTTCACATCACTCATGATAATGTGAAAAACAAGCACCTTTGGCAGTGGAATGTGATTCATTTGAGGGCTTTCTTTTTTCTTGTCTGAAAGTCTGTTTGATGCGGGTGGCAGCCATAATGGTTGAATAGTTGTGGGCTAGTGAGGGTTCCTCCCTAAGAATTGTTTGTTTGTGCTCTACTAACACAGCTGGAAAAAACTTAAGAGCCATATCTCATGCTAGACAGACCACCATCATATGACCAGTAAGGTGAATTCATATGAGACAAGAGATGACAGCGATTATTCTCCTCCAGATGTTCAGTAGATCCATTTCCACTTGAAAATAAATGGATAAACAAGTTAAAAAGACTAAAAATCAAATACTGCAAATACCATCTAGCTTTGAAAATCAGCATAGAAATCCAGTCCTCCAGTGTTGAACACTTGGACACTGTTGGGAATGAGTCAACAAAGCGCTTACTGGCAGTTTGCTTTATTTTGCATCCTCGAGATAAGAGATTCCATAACGGCATCATGGCCGGATGGAGATCAGGAATTCTCTGCACTGATGAGCCTCATTTAGGAGATTCACTGGTGCAAAGTTTTCAAGCTGTTCTGGTGACAAACTCCACTAAACTAAGGTATGTATAAGGACTATCTATCTAGTCTCAACAGCAGAACATTCAGGTCTGAAGTCAGATGCTTTGGACAGCTTGGTCGCGAAATTGACATTGAGGCAATTTAGCATGTGTGTTAGTATACTTAGTGGTGACATTGACAGAACTTCATCGATATTTGCCCATTTTTTTTCCCATTCCTGGATGTCAGTAGGTGAAAACTTTCCACGGGAGCAGTAGCAGATCTTCCCATATATGGAGCTGGGTGCTGAGTGCTGACATGATGAGCTCCGCTGTTGAGTTTACGGCTTCCTAAATAGTTTTGTTTCCATTTCACTGAGCTATAAAACCTCTGGGTATGTGCTCATCTTCATTACTGACCATGTGTCATGTTCAACTCTCTCAGTCGAGACAAATCAATTAGGGCTAAATGAGGAGACTGGACGGTTTACCTGAGGATACATGCATTTCTGGAGTAGCTCTTTGGCCTGTCTGTTGCAAAACGTAGTGTGCTGTCTACTTAGACTCTATTCTAAGGCATCATCTGGCATAAAAGATGGGTACAGGTAGGTAAAAAAAAAAACATCACCAGAATGCATTGCAATGAGCTCAGAGAATTTTTAAGATGACGAACAAGCCAAATGAATTTACATTTGCATCACATATTAGAACTAACACATTAATTTAGCAAAATGCTAGCACCAAACTATATGGGAATATATTGTTAATTATCCAGTAGGCTTACCATGAAGAGCGTTATTTGTATGCATTACACATGAGCATATTAGCGCTATCTGCAAACTCTATTGAAATATATTGTTGATTTGATTTCCCTCTGCACTTATCATTAAGAGTGCTATTTGTACACGTTAACACATTAACTTAGCCACATGCTAACACCAAACTATATTGGAATATTTTGTTGATTCTCCCTTGCCATAATCGTCTAGTGTCCTATTTGTGTACGCATTACACTTTAGCAACATGCTAACACCATTGGAATGTACTGTTGATTTTACTTTAGACTTGTCATGAAGAGCGATATTTGTACACATTACACAATAGCATATTAGCATTAACACATTACCTTTAGCTATATTGATAACACACAAACCTCTATTGGAATAGATTCTCCCATTCTCATTGTGGAAAGTGCTATATTTGTGTACGCACTGCACTTTAGCATAGGGTGACCATACGTGCCATTTTCCCAGGACGCGTCTTTGCCAGGATTTCTATATTGCCTAAAATATCTAGGTTTTGGCTTTGTTTGCATGTGCAGACCGATCGGTGTATTACATCAAAATACCTCGAGAGCATTTTGAAAGCATAAGGAACCGTCTGTATGGTATTTTGATGTCATACACCGATCGGTCTGCACATGCAAACAAAGCCAAAACACAGATATTTTAGGGAAAATGGCACATATGGTCACCCTACTTTAGCAATAACACATTAGCTTAGCAATATGCTAACATCAAACTGTATTGGAATATATTGTTGATTCTCCTATGCACTTATTATAAAGCACGTTATTTGTACACATTACATATTAGCATATTAGCACTAAGACATTAACTTAGCAACATGGTAACACAAAACTGTTGGAATATAATATGCTTTGTGTACACATTACACTTTAGCTTATCAACATGCTAATATCAGACTCTATTGGAATATACTATTTCTCTTGTGCACTTAACGTAGAGAGTGCTATTTGTGTACCCACACTATAACACATTAGCTTACCAACATGCAAAGGCCAAAATGAAAATATATTGACTCCACGAACCATGAACTTTGTCTGTTGGTTTGTGACATTAGACACTTGAATGGGAAGCCTAGGGCATTCCTGGTTTTGAGTGAGTGAAACACACAGTCACTTGGGACACACAGACAAAATGTTAACGGTGACTCTGCGTCACAACTGCAAGTTGTTTTGAGTGAGACATACCAAAGAAACCCACACCTCTTGACAAGCTGTCCGCTCATCCCAGATCAGGCCCTCGTGACCCTGTCAGTATTTGTTCAGATGCTGTGACTGTTCTCATATCAGTCTTGGTGGGGGGTTCACACTTCCTGTCTGAGAGCTGGAAGAAATGGGAGAGAGGCCAAGATCAGTCAGAGGAATTCATCTAAGATCAACTCCTCTGCTGACTGTACTGAACTTAGTCATAAAATCTGATGTTGAGCTTATGATGTTTTATGAAAACTGGCATGGGATGTTAACAGTCAGCAGTGTGATGTCTAATATCCCCTCAAAGCTTTGAGGAGGAAAAACCTCATCGTGAAAGAGATGAAAGAGGACGTCTGATGAAAGTCTGAAAATCAAGGGTCAGATTCTTTGAAAGATCTCCAATCAGATGGGAGAAACATGGTTAACATTAGGGCTCTTTTATCTTTGCAAGAATAGAAGATAATAAAAAAAGAAATAGAAGAAAAGTAAAATGAATGAAATAATGATTTATTGGAGCATTTTTACCTGCAAAACCTTGAACCTTATCAGAATATGATTTGCTTAGCCTCAATCAATCGCTGATCATGTCATTAATTTGTAATTTCACTGTTGCTGTGATCCAAACCAATGTTCAGAATTACAAACTACTCATGCACAGTTTGCAAAATTTCAATACTTGGACAGCATGGCACATTTGTCAAAATGAGACACTGAACGGGATATTTTATTATATACAGTGGGTACGGAAAGTATTCAGACCCCCTTAAATTTTTCACTCTTTGTTATATTGCAGCCATTTGCTAAAATCATTTAAGTTAATTTTTTTTCCTCATTAATGTACACACAGCACCCCATATTGACAGAAAAACACAGAATTGTTGACATTTTTGCAGATTTATTAAAAAAGAAAAACTGAAATATCACATGGTCCTAAGTATTCAGACCCTTTGCTGTGACACTCATATATTTAACTCAGGTGCTGTCCATTTCTTCTGATCATCCTTGAGATGGTTCTACACCTTCATTTGAGTCCAGCTGTGTTTGATTATACTGATTGGACTTCATTAGGAAAGCCACACACCTGTCTATATAAGACCTTACAGCTCACAGTGCATGTCAGAGCAAATGAGAATCATGAGGTCAAAGGAACTGCCTGAAGAGCTCAGAGACAGAATTGTGGCAAAGCACAGATCTGGCCAAGGTTACAAAAAAAATTTCTGCTGCACTTAAGGTTCCCAAGAGCACAGTGGCCTCCATTCCTTAAATGGAAGACGTTTGGGACCACCAGAACCCTTCCTAGAGCTGGCCGTCCAGCCAAACTGAGCTATCGGGGGAGAAGAGCCTTGGTGAGAGAGGTAAAGAAGAAACCAAAGATCACTGTGGCTGAGCTCCAGAGATGCAGTCGGGAGATGGGAGAAAGTTGTAGAAAGTCAACCATCACTGCAGCCCTCCACCAGTCGGGGCTTTATGGCAGAGGGGCCCGACGGAAGCCTCTCCTCAGTGCAAGACACATGAAAAAACACCTGAAGGACTCCAAGATAGTGAGAAATAAGATTCTCTGGTCTGATGAGAACTTTTTGGCCTTAATTCTAAGCAGTATGTGTGAAGAAAACCAGGCACTGCTCATCACCTGTCCAATACAGTCCCAACAGTGAAGCATGGTGGTGGCAGCATCATGCTGTGGGGGTGTTTTTCAGCTGCAGGGACAGGACGACTGGTTGCAATCAAGGGAAAGATGAATGCGGCCAAGTACAGGGATATCCTAAACGAAAACCTTCTCCAGAGTGCTCAAGACCTCAGACTGGGCCGAAGGTTTACCTGCCAACAAGACAATGACCCTAAGCACACAACTAAAATAACGAAGGAGTGGCTTCACAACAACTCTGTGACTGTTCTTGAATGGCCCAGCCAGAGCCCTGACTTAAACCCAATTGAGCATCTCTGGAGAGACCTAAAAATGGCTGTCCACCAACGTTTACCATCCAACCTGACAGAACTGGAGAGGATCTGCAAGGAGGAATGGCAGAGGATCCCCAAATCCAGGTGTGAAAAACTTGTTGCATCTTTCCCAAAAAGACTCATGGCTGTATTAGATCAAAAGGGTGCTTCTACTAAATACTGAGCAAAGGGTCTGAATACTTAGGACCATGTGATATTTCAGTTTTTCTTTTTTTAATAAATCTGCAAAAATGTCAACAATTCTGTGTTTTTCTGTCAATATGGGGTGCTGTGTGTACATTAATGAGGAAAAAAAATTTACTTAAATGATTTTAGCAAATGGCTGCAATATAACAAAGAGTGAAAAATTTAAGGGGGTCTGAATACTTTCCGTACCCACTGTATAATGCAATGCACTCAATTTGACTCTCCATTTACACTGTGATAAATGAACCAGAATCAAAAAGTTTTTACTCATTCTTGACTCATTACATGCTTGGACTGACAAACATAACCATATTATTACGGAGGTTTGTTTCCAGCTCTGAGTGAAAAATAAAAAAAGGTAATTCTGAGATAAAGTTTAAAATACAAAATAAAGTAGCATTGCAAAATATCATAAAGTCACATAATCAGATATTGTCTAAACAACTAGAAACAAGGCAGCAATTTTGAGATATACGGTTACAATTATGAGAAAATAAATTTTAAGTACGAGACAAAGTCACAAATACAATTGTGATATACAAAGTCACATTGCAAGATACAAATGTACAATTGTGAGAAAATAAAATTTCAAATACAGGAAATAAAATCACATTTGTGAGATATAAAGTCATTGAAAAATAAAGTTACAATTATGACAAACACAATTCTGAGATAAAAAGTCACAATGCAAAACAAAGTCATATTGAGAGATATGCATTTGCAATTACGAGAAACAAAGTCACATTTGGGAGATAAAACGTGACTGCAAGACATAAAATCACATTGGAGATAGAAAGTTGCAGTTAGAAATAAAGTCGCAATGACCTTTTTATGCTTTTACTCTGAGGTAGAAATGGGCTTCTATATATTTAAATACCTGTTTGGGATTTAAACCTTGAATTATTCATTGAGAGTACAATGGTGGTAGATTATGGAATACTTCTGAGAGTTGAACCTACAAACTTTTATCAAGAGCACAGTGGTGGCAGATTATGAATTACATGTGGGAGTTGAACCTATAGCATTTCATCACAGCCTTCATTAGATTATGAATTCTGTGTGGGATTCAAACCTATAGTGTTTCATTACAGCTTTCAGTAGGTTATGAATGGGATTTTAACCTACAGCCTTTCATGAAAAGCACAATTGTGGTAAATAATGAATTACATGTGGGATTTGAACCTACAGTCTTTCACAAAGAGTCCAATTGTGACAGATTATTAATTACGTGTGAGATTTGAACCTACAGCCTTTCATAAAATGCACAATTATGGTAAATAATGAATTACGTGTGGGATTTGAACCTACAGTCTTTCACAAAGAGTCCAATTGTGACAGATTATTAATTACGTGTGAGATTTGAACCTACAGCCTTTCATAAAATGCACAATTATGGTAAATAATGAATTACGTGTGGGATTTGAACCTACAGTCTTTCACAAAGAGTCCAATTGTGACAGATTATTAATTACGTGTGAGATTTGAACCTACAGCCTTTCATAAAATGCACAATTATGGTAAATAATGAATTACGTGTGGGATTTGAACCTACAGCGTTTCATTACAGCTTTCATTAGATTATGAATTACACGTGGGATTTGAACCTACAGCATTTCATTACAGCTTTCATTAGATTATGAATTACACGTGGGATTTGAACCTACAGCATTTCATTACAGCTTTCATTAGATTATGAATTACATGTGAGATTTGAACCTACAGCATTTCATTACAGCTTTCATTAGATTATGAATTAAATGTGAGATTTGAACCTACAGCCTTTCACAAAGAGTCCAATTGTGGCAGATTATGAATTACATATGAGATTTGATCCTACAGCCTTTCACAAAGGGTCCAATTGTGGCAGATTATGAATTACATGTGAGATTTGAAGCTACAGCGTTTCATTACAGCTTTCATTAGATTATGAATTACGTGTGGGATTTGAACCTACAGCCTTTCACAAAGAGTCCAATTGTGGCAGATTATGAATTACGTGTAGGATTTGAACCTACAGCGCTTCTTTACAGCTTTCATTACATTATGAATTACATGTGGGATTTGAACCTACAGTCTTTCACAAAGAGTCCAATTGTGACAGATTATTAATTACGTGTGAGATTTGAACCTACAGCCTTTCATAAAGTGCACAATTATGGTAAATAATGAATTACATGTGAGATTTGAAGCTACAGCGTTTCATTACAGCTTTCATTAGATTATGAATTACATGTGGGATTTGAATATACAGCCTTTCATAAAGAACACAATTGTGGTAGATAATGAATTACTTGTGGGATTTGAACCTACAGCCTTTCAGTTTCCAACCCACAGCTTTAAACATTAGGTTGCACCACCCCAAACAGCTTGCTACTGACATTGCTATTTAAACAAAATATTGAATATCTGGGGTGGCAGTAAATGTTTTTAAGGCTCATAGAGTATAATCTAGACTTTAACAGCGGTCATGTGACTGAAAGCAACATATTCTCCAACCTGCTGTTTGGTCCCTGCAGGCTCATTTGACTTCTCTCAAAAGTGGGCCATTTGTCTAAACGAGAGACCCATTTCCTCCGCATATTTCCAGAAACTCAGCAAGCCCTTGTTCACTGCTGTTTATTCAGCTTTAGTAGCCTTTGGGTGGGGAAAGCCACAGCAGCGAGACAGAAAAAGAAAGAAAACGCTTACGGCAGGACTTTTGTTCTGCAAAAAGATGTGGCTTGGCTTCTTTTCTTGACAAAAAACCTCCTGGATTGGGAGGTTTCCTTTCTAAGAACGAGACAGCAAGGTGTTGCATTACACCAAAAACTAATTCTGACGGTTCCAGGCTAGCACTCATGAATAAACGGTGCACTATCGCTGCCAACATCTCTAAGCTTTTGTCTCTGGTACTTCTCAAAGTGCTCAGACCATCTTAACTGAACTTCCATGCTGGTCCAGACTAGAACAAACAAACCTGCAACCATACACTATAATGATGTGATGGCTAAATTCACTTGTAGCATTTAAAACGACCAATGCTGATCTATTTGCGAGGTGTTGAAAGGCTCAAATGCTGGTCTATAAAATGTCTGTGAGGACAGTTTGATGTGCCTGTCTGAGGAGAGGTGTCATGAAGACGGAAGGGTGTGCCCAGATGGTTGAAAGCGTTCTTCAAACCAGTGCCAGCTTTAGGGTGCTAAAAGACACTAGCTCTTCACCTCAAGTATTTGGTGTCCAGCATGAGCTCGAATCCAGATATATCAGTGGCATCATTGCTGACTCAGAAATGCTGACACCTAGTCACACCACGGTTAGTGGAACAGCATGGAAGATTCCTTATCCGATAGCCAACAGCAGAAATCAGAGCACTGGTTTGCAAACATTTTAAAGTAGTGGACCACTTAAAGAATATTACAAAAATTGTCCACCAAACACCTGTGGGAAACCACTAACTACCTCAAATATGTACAGTTTAGTACACTACATTTTAAAGCTGCCAAAGGTTTATGTATGTTTTATGTTTAAGTTTTGTTTTTATTTCAAATGTATGGAGTCCTGCACATGACATGCATGAATTCTTTAATTTGTGCCCATGTTGTACTAATTTGTTCTCTTGTTTTAATACTTCAAATGTGGCCAGTTGAGCTATATTTGGTTAAATTGTCGTGAATAAATTCCCACAAAATATTCATTCATGGCCACATACTAATTCATTCCTTGTTTTAGTTTCGTTAAGTCTTGGCAAATTAGTACAACGTAGTCATCTAAAGAGAGGGAACTAATTAATTAAAGTGTGTATTAAATTTGTGTCCATGATAACTTGTTTTTCATGCATATCATGTTCAGGCCATGTTCATGTTCAAATGACATACCTTCACTGCTACACAGTTTTCTGGCTAAAGTACTGGACTGAACACTGATGTACAACTCATAATTATGTTACTCAAGTGAGAGAACAGAAACATGTTAAAGCAATTTCCTTAAGGGTTCACCTAAAAATTAAAATTCTGTCATTATTTACTCACCCTCAAGTTGTTCCAGACCTGTATGAGATTCTTTCTTCTGCTGAACACAAAAGAAGATATTTTGAGAAATTTGGGTAACCAGTTTCTGGTCCCCACTGTCTTCCATAGTAATTTTATGGAAGTCCGATACTATGGAAGTCGATGGCTACCATCAACTGTTTGCGTACCGACATTCCTCAAAACATCTTCTTTTGTATTCAGTAGAGCAAAGAAACTCATACAGGTTTGGAACAACTTGAGGGTGAGTAAATGATGACAGAATATGTGTTTTTGGGTGAGCTATCCCTTTAAGAGCCATTCACCCCAATTATAACAATAACTATAAAGTTTAATAACTGTTTAAATTCTGTGAGAAAAGGAAAGTCTACACCACAACTATAATGACAACAGCACAGAGAAACAAATATCGTTAGAAACACTTTCAGATTTACTTTTTTTCAAACTGATCTGACCAATCAGAATCCATCCAACTTTAAAGAGTTCAATCATTTAAAAAACAGACTATGCAGCAGAGCATTTAAAGCAGTGCAATTTGATCATAAATATAATGTTATCCCCCCTTGTTGTGGACATTAATATAGTTTATTGTCTATAGTTTAGTGTATTGCCTTTACTCCTGTGTCAATACCGGTTTGTCTATACCTATACCAGAAACTACTCTTTTTCTACTCCTCACATCTTTTCAGCAGGACGGTGTCCCAGTGGGCCTCCTGAGGCAGGTCAGTAGGTCGTCCGTCTCAGCTGATGCACAGACCAGAGGTTATTAATGTGATCCTCAGACCAAACGTCCCCCACGGGTGCAGACACTGGCCTGCAAAAACAAAAAATACATATGTTCCCTGAAGTTCCTCAAGGGAAAGTTTGGAGAAAGTAGAACCAGACACGAAGAGTGTGAAAAGACAGGTATTTATATTTACTCGGTGAAATTTAACCCAGAAGAACTATGGAAATGAACTCAGAAATTTACATTTACCGTAATAGTTCTATTTTAGTATATCATTACTACAGTAAATGCACATTTCTGTGTTCATTTTTGTACCTTTTACTTATTTTACTACTATAGTTTTTATGAATTGTTTTGAATGTTTCAATTTTTGTCCAAGGTGTTCATAGTTTGTTTTTAAGTGAGCAACCATGAGGTTTCTAGGCCATTCTGAGTGGTTGCTAGTTGTTTACATACTGGTCCAAGCTAAAAGACCCTAGAAATCGATTGTGTTCTTTCTTCATTGTAAGTTAATGGGTTTTAAACATTTGTTCAGATCCCTAATTCTAAGTATTAATCGTAGTGATGCTTGTCTTAGCAGACACTGCTAACTAAGAACAGATGACAGCACGCTGTATTTGGAAATGTGCTGTAATAACCTCTCACAGGACAATAAACAGCCACCCTGGAGAGCACGGATAGCATCCCATGAGTCTCGCACCTCAGGGATGACACCACACGGAAATTGGGCAACCCCTTTCACGAACAAGCCTAAAATAGGCATGTGTACAGTCCGGACCATTCCATCACGCCTGCTGAGTTTACTCTCAAAAGATGCGCCTCTCCAAGCAGATTCCTTCTCGTCTACACAAAGAAGACTGACTGTGTTTAAGAGACGCTGGTTCTTGGCGACATTATTCACGTGATCTCACAACTAACAGGATCATACTGTACAATAGAATTGAAAATGCCAATTCAGTGCTTTATTTAAAATTGTGTTAGAATGCAGGATGCACAGTTTAATTCAGACTTGAATTTAAGGAATAAGACATCGAATTAAATAAAGAAATTATACATTTGAATCACCCATTTCATTTAATATTTTGATATTTTCAGAAACATTACATATAATCAACATTTAAAATGACAATAAAAATGAGTGCTGTCAAACGATTAATCGCATCCAAAATAAAAGTTTTTGTATACTTAATATATGTGTGTGTACTGTGTAAATTTATTAGGTATATATAAATACACACACATGCATGTATATATTTAAGAAAATATGTTATGTTTATATATGAAATATATTTATATACAATATAACATAAGTATATGAATATATAAATGTATAAACGTAAATATTTTAAATATATATACTGTATGTGTGTGTATTTATATATACATAATAAATATACACAGTACACATACATATATAATGTAAACAAAAACTTTTATTTTGGATGTGATGAATCACGATTAATGATTTGACAGCGCTAATAAATATATATTTAATTTAATTATATTTTTAGTTTATAATATTTTATTTTTATGGCAATTTTGTATCTAATTTCATTATAATTGACCAAATACATGACTAAATAAAAATATTGTCCATATACATTTTTTTATAAGCGGATATTTTGTCATAATACAATTTTTGATTTTAGTCATAACAATAGTTTGTCATATAAAACATTCAACATTTCAGGAAATAAATCATACATCAAATTCCTTCCAAATGAATGATGTAATTATTTGTTTTGTTGTAAAACCTTTTGATTGTGTGCAGTAAAGTACTTTCTTCTACGTCATTCCAATTCCACAGCCTGTATGTGTTGCAGTGTTATTTTAATATCATTAAGGTACTATTATAGTTTTTATTGACATTTTGAATTAAGCTCATTTTTATATTTTCCGCTTTCATTTTAATTTAAGTCAACATTTTAGTAATTTGGTTCTGTGTTTTTGTCATTTTGTAAAAATATGTCCATATAGATTTAATTACTTTTATTGCCGTTTTAGTTCTTTAAAAGTAATGAAATTGTATTTTATTTATTTATTTTTAATGGTTTTAGTTAACTACAATAACCCTGATGTGTAGCCAATTCAATTTTCACAAAACATATTTTGGCAGACGAAGTGTCAGATTTGAAGGCACTGAGAGCAGTGTTAACGTACAGAAATTCATTAACAATGGAAACACGGCAAAGCAAACAAATGTGAGCTGCTTTTCATTCCTAGGCAAGAGCGTTGCTTAAAATTAGTCAAACAGCTGTGACAACAATGTTTCCCCTTATTTTGCCCTTTTCTTCTTTGGGAAGAATTCCACTTCAGGCCTGATGTGATGTTAAGATCACTGGAAAATAAAACTGCCGTGCACTTCAGTTATCATGAATACCTGAAGTCCTCAGAGCAGATGGCTGATCTTCACATGTCCAACTCTGTGGAATTCACACACACACACACACACACACACACACAGGTTTGTTTTTATGGTTTATGGGGAGTCTCCATAGGCGTAATGGTTTTTATACTGTACAAACCGTATTTTCTATTGCCCTACACCAACCCTACCCCTTACAGGAAACTTTCTGCATTTTTAGATTTTCAAAAAAACTCATTCTGAATTATTTATAAGCCTTTTGAATTACGGGGACACTGAAAATGTCCTCATAAATCACCTTCTCGTTGTAATACCTATGTCATACCCATGTTATTATACAAATTTGTGTCCTCATAAACCACATAAACATGCACACACACACACACACACACACACACAGGTTTGCTTTTGTGAAAAGTGGGGACATCCCATAGGCGTAATGGTTTTTATACTGTACAAACTGTATGTGCTATTGCCCTACACCAAAACCTACCCCTCACAGGAAACTGTGTGCTATTTCAGATTTTCAATACACTCCATTCTGTGTGATTTATAAGCGTTTTGAAAAGTGGGGACATGGGGTAATGTCCTGAAAAGTCACCTTCTCCTTGTAATGTCATATACTTGTCATTATACAAATTTATGTCCTCATTTGTCACAAAAACACACGCGCGCACACACACACACACACACACATCATTTCTTAATCAACTCAAGAACCAGATGTGTAAAAATAAAAAGTCCTGTGTGTAAGAATCTCTGAGAAGAGCATTTTTGCTCAACAAATATTACAAAACTTCAAATATTAGCAGCTTCATGAGTCATAAATCCTCAAAGCATATCAGACAGAAATGTGACCACTGCCCGCACAATACCAGCGTCATTCCTGTGGTACGAATACAGCAATCCAAACAAAGCCTCTAATTTCACAAAAATGTGTCCAGCTGACAGGAAACCGACAGTACGGCATGTGCTGCTCATACAGTTGAATATTAGCACACAATATTAGCACATCAACAATGACGGACTGCATATATTTTTACAATCTGTCAAAGAATAGTTCACCCAGAAATTAAAATGAGCTAAAAATTCTCTCACTATCAGGCCATCCAAGATGTAGATGAGTTTGTTTCTTCATCAGAAAAGATTTGGAGAAACGTAGCAGTACATCACTTGCACACCAAAGGATCCTCTGCAGTGAATGGGTGCCGTCAGAATGAGAGTCCAAACAGCTGATAAAAACATCACAATAATCCACACCACTCCAGTACATCAATAATATCTTGTGAAAAGCTTGGTTCATTATAAACATTGATAAACATCATAAAGGCACGTGTCCACCCAATATTCATATTCCGCATCAACAAATATTGGTTTTACAGTGGCTTAAAGAGGCAGAAACCCATTTCTGCAGAACAAGGTCAGTCATAAAGGTTTGGGCTTGAGGGTGAGTAAACTAGGCGAACTATCCCTTTAAATAGTACTTTATACAGTCTGATCTTGCTGCATGTGTGAATGTGGGGTTTTCCAGTAACCATACCAGTCCACACAGGGTTCCAAGGTCTCCCATCATGCCTCAGATCGGACTTTAACAGCAGCGCCGCTCCACGGACCTCAGCTGAGCTCCCGATAATAGTTACAGTATGAGAACAATAATATTTAGTGAACATTCAGATTTATGTAGTGGAGGAAAAGAGTTGACCCAATCTGAGCCAAAACCCAAAACATCCCTACTATTACAGCATGCTGTGTATTTTCTAGACTGAATGGCTCCACTATTTTTTCTTTCTTAGTAGGCTGGACTCATTCAACACACTTTGGCAGCCTAATATGGTGTTCATTAGATAAGCTTTACTCTAGTCTGCTGGACTTCCTCTGTCTGGCTTTAATATCTAGAATATGGTATCTAATGGATACTGACAGAATACCATGTTTCTGTCTCACCTCATATCAGCAGTTTTTTATTAACCCTCTTTTTACTCTCCCATTTGGGTCGAACATGCTGTTCTTATAGTTCGCTGTCGGGAGACGAAGCAAAAGCTGCCACATGTCCTTTTTTGGTCACACAGACTGTAATTTAGCCATCCACAATATAATCCCCAGAATGACCACAACACATGAAGTACCAGCGCCACCTGCTGGAGAGAATGCGTCACAACGCCTTTACTCCGCCGTTAGAAACTATGCTGCACGGATATTTATGAGATTAAAATGCAGAAAATGTAAGTGAAAGCACGTGAACACATTTCTGTGCCTAAATGTTTATAATGGTCGTAAAAACACTGAGAGCGTTTGCTTGGTTTAGTGTGTACTTGGATATAATTATGTCAGAGAAAAGGACAGATTTAGTCTGCTCTGCTTCAGTGAAGAATCTCAGCAAAAATACACACACACACACACACACACACACACACACACACACACACACACACACACACACACACACACACTTGTAGATGCATGTCTAACTTACCACAGCTGCTCTATACCAAGACTAGACAAAAACTGGAGCAACAGGAGATATATATAA
This sequence comes from Sinocyclocheilus grahami, assembly GCF_001515645.1. Taxonomy (NCBI): domain Eukaryota; kingdom Metazoa; phylum Chordata; class Actinopteri; order Cypriniformes; family Cyprinidae; genus Sinocyclocheilus; species Sinocyclocheilus grahami. The sequence goes on from NW_015505294.1 coordinate 1,445,941, forward strand.
TATTTAAATAAATAATTGTTTGGTCTTTTTTTTTTTTAAAGAAATGTATTTAGTCTAATTTATGGCAAATTTAAAGGTACATTTCTGGTAGATATACAAAAAAAAAAAGATCTATGATAAAAAAAGACAGTTATTCATTTATTATTATTAATTTAACATATCCATTTACACTGTGAAATAATTATAAAAATATAAATAATTATAATAATAAAAAAAGAATTTTGATTTTTTATTTTATTTTGATTTTTTAATATTTTCTTTTATCGTCCTCATTTGTAAGTCGCTTTGGATAAAAGCGTCTGCTAAATGACTAAAAGTAAATGTAAAAAAATACCCCCATATGAAAAAATACTATAGTAAAGTACTTGAATTAATTTGATGTGGTAATTCTATAGTTGCTGTGGTAATATATACTAGTTTATCAGTTCACTATAGTTAACACTACAGTTAGCATTCATTAACAAAGTGTTGTAAATACTATAATATATACAGAATAATACACTTTATGGTTCAAAAACACTATAGTATTTACTATAAATTACTACAGTACTTTTTCATGTGGGCTGGTAACCATGTTTTTACTACTACTATTACAAAAAGAAACACAGGTAACATGGTTACTATAGTTAAACCACAGTAACCGCAAATTAAGCATGTTTTTGCTACACTTAACCATAGTTTAACCATGGTATTTGTAGTAAAACTGTGGTTATTCAAATGGTAATCAATACGCCAAAAAAACACTACACTTTTACTAATAAAACCATGGCTAATTTTCATAAGGGACATTTTATTTTGAAAAATACATACAAACACAAATAATAATAATAATAATGATAAAAATTATAATTCTACAAAATTATTTTTCAAGATAAAATGTAAACAGTATTTTTTTCACAGTTCATTAAAACCCTTTAATAATTAATTAAAAATATATATTTAAAAAATAAATACAATTGAATATTACACACACACATGCATGCACACACGCACACACACACGCACACACACACACACACACACTTGTTGCACGTGCTCTCATTACAGTGTAATTATTATACAACTAATTACTGACTAATATTAATAATTATTAATTAACATTTACTATATAATTAAGGTTAGGATTTGGTTCAGGGATAGTTGCTTGCACTTATGCACAATTTTCTGTTATTACTATAGTAATGTTACCCATTTATTGCTTAAAAATGTACTATTATAATAACCAAATCCTGTCTAATTAACACCATGTAATTATCAACCCTCAGCTACCCCCAAAAAATGCTTTCACAAATCATACTTTGTTGAAACTCTTTATTTTCAGGGCAATACAAAAAATACTTTCGTGACCAGATAAATATTATACATACAGCATTTTAATGTTCATTATTATTATTATCATTATTAATGTCACTATGTCAGTTGATTAAAGACAGCCCTAACTCTAGTTCAAAAGAAGGCGATAGTTCTTGCTGCTTTCTTCGGCTCCACTGAAAGACACCACATGTTCAACCACATATTGCAATATCTTCATTATAGCTATAACTCGAAGTACACAAAAAAACTAAACGTCATACATAGTGGTTTATTGAAATGAAAAGCAAGATAACCTTGTTCTTTTTTTGGGACATTCTAATATTCTTCTTCACGTGGACAAGCTGAAAGCAGTCAGTGCTGACAGAAACAATCACATCCTTCCTTTTCCTACTCGTGGTTTGTTAACTTTGTCTAAATAGTTCATGGTACGGCAGTATAGCGGCCTGCCAAGGCAAGTGCATCTTTAGGCTTCAGTAGGTACAATATTGCAAACCAGAATCAAATAGCCGCCCAATGGACGTCAGATTTAGTCATCAAACGCGGCGGGTTAGACTGGAAACAACGCTGTACACATCCAAAGCTAGTTTGAAAAGGACAAAAGACATCTGCTTTACTCATCTGAAGACGGACGATGTTTATACTTGCTCAGTATCGATAGACATTAAATTCCAGTGAAACCTGGTCCACAAGCAGCATTTAAGAGCAACTTGCACACACTGAGCTACTGAAGAAGTCAGAATAAGGCACTATGACACAATGCAGTCCAGATCTGAAGTCACAACAGTCAGTTCTCAGCTTGTTAAGTGCCACACGTTATTCTACACAACGCAAACGGGAATTCCACTGGGATTTTCAAACCAAAAACACACACGAAGTACACGATAAGCAGAAGAGACGTGTTATTTGCAGGTAAGACTACACTGACGCCACTGAATCCAACAAAGCTACTGATGTGGCGCTTCCTGCTGTGCTCCTAAAAGCCATGCCAGTACAATCTCAAAGTAGACCAGAAATGCAAGCGAATGCGTTTTATGAGAACTGTGATATTAGAAAGTACAACACTGAGATTCTGGCTGCGTTCAGAATGGAATACTAGCGCTCTGCGTACTGCATACTGCACAGTATATACTGTATAATGCTTACTATTGTTTTAAAAACAGTATGTGAAACAGTCTGGATTATTACGCTTTACTGATAAACATTTCAAACGGTAAGTATGCTACATTGTCGTCACATGACCTCACCACGTAGTTTGTTTGCCGCATTTTGCGTAAAGTTTTTCTTCTTACGCAGCTCTAGACGCAGGTTATGTTCGGAATGAAATGCCAGCATTGCGTTTATTCAATACTTAAAATAGCACTGTTTACTGTCTACTATTTAAAAAATAGCATGTTAAATAGTGCGCAGTAAGCAAACAGTAATTGTTGACACATGACCTCATTATTACGCACATTTAATTCAGATCGTTTTCAAAAGGTTTTTCGGATTTGTATCCAATTTTGTGCCAAAAATGTGAACATTTTGCCACAAATAAAAAGATATGTAGCATGCTACAGTATTAAAAATGAATTTGAGCGCACTGCATTGTGGGATATAGTGTTCCACACAGAGTACTGTTTCTCCATACTGCATATTTTGGCAAAAATAGTAGGTCAGCTGGTTATTTCAATACAGACAATTCGCATACTGTGCAATGTAGTGTAGTGTGTTATATTGTTGAAACATGACCTTATTATTATTTATTATTATTATGCACGTCTTAGAAATTTTCCCCCTTTTTTGTTTCACATTTTTATCCAAATTTTATAGAAAAGGCTTCGAAAATTTTGACGCATATAAAATATACGTATGTAGTATGGCGATTTTAAATCAGCCAAAATTGAAGCTGGTATTACTTCTTGTTCATTCATTACACTGGAAAAAAAGAAGCACAATGCATTGTGGGATATAACATTCCTACGTATAATGTCGTTTCCTATAATATATATATATTTTTTTGCATTTTTATCCAATTTTTTTGTTGAAAAGGCTATTACTTGGTTAGTATGCCAGCCAAAAATTGAGGCTAGTATTACATTTTGTTCATTCATAAAACAGAAATGAAAAATTGGCATTGCATTGTGGGATACAGAATGTCATCTGATTATTCTAATGCAGAAAATCTGCATACTGAAAGTATGCTGCAGAAATAGTATGAGTAGTGTGATAGCATGTTATTCCGAACATATCCGTCGTGTTTGGGCTGTCTACCTGACTAAGTTTAGACACACAGAGGAATCATGGGAAATGTAACAATCTGGGCCACAGCTGAGGTATGAAGAGAGGACTGAATGAAACTCTATTTGCATGAATCAACCTCATTCGAGCCCCCAACTAGACCTACAAACGCAAAGAGAAGCTGGAAGCTACTCTATTAAAGCTAACAATAAATAACACGACAAAGCGCACCAGTACATTCTTTCCTTATAACTACCTAGAATTCATAACCTTACTAACAATAATACAGTTCTAGAGGGGGATATGTATGAATCGAGCAGTGCATTCTAGAGGCGTTTGAAGCTTATCGTCACGCGAGTGCGAATAATGAAAGCTTACGGTCTGGCATCATACTTCATAACTAAAATTTGTCTGGCAGCCAGGTTCAGATATTAATAGTTTCACATTGGTTTCATTATAAAACTAGATGCACTGATATTGCGTAGGATTAGTTATTGAGATCCTTATGGTAAGCTATCGCCAATGAGTGGCATACTATTGATACGTAAAACACACAGTCACGCAAACCTCTAACAAGTGCTTTACACCTTAAAAAAAACAAGAACAAAAACAAGAAAGGAAATCCATTCATACCCAAAATACAGCCAATCAGTGGCGCTTATCCCATGTGAGCCAATCACATTTAACTTTAACAAGTCACCTGACAATGACCAACCAATGACGTGTGACATCTCTAGCTCTGCATATAAGGAGCAGCCAATCATCCGTAACAATCATGATCCGCGTCCAATCAGACGAGACGTGTTCAGCTCTGGTCTTCTCGCAGTTCGCTGGGCAGGAACTTGTATTGCTGCTGTCGGATGTGGGCGAGTTTCTTCCGGGCTTCTTCTAACTCCCTTTCTTTTCTTAGCATCTCCTCCTGAGCCGCAATGATCTGGAAATAATGCAAAACCATTAGTCGCTGAATGAGCAACATTTGTGAAAAACGAGAATTCATGAAAATTCTTTCTTGTTTAACCATTCATGTGTAAATTACGAACAACTTGTAAAAAAATTCCTTCTGCTGTGACATGACATGAGAAGGCACAAACGTACATTACAATGGATTTACAAACATTTCATGCAGATTCATTCTGCTCATGTTTCAAAAATGAATGCGTAATACGACAGAAGTTTCCTGAATGATTATGAAGGAATGAATACAACAACAATGTAAACATGGTTTCATACAGTAAATGATTTGCACAAACTCATTCGGCTTGTGTTTCATGCATGAATGCATCATGATTATGACTATTTACGTAAGAAATGACTTCCGGTCATGTTTCATGAATTAATGTGACATGAATGCAAAAATGTACTAAAAACCGTTTACACAAATTAGTTTGACTTGTGTTGCCTGAATGCGACAAATGCGAATAAAATGGGAAACTTGTTCTTGTTGCATTCATGAATGTGATATGAATGCAACAAATTACTGTAATGGAAAAGTTTTATGAAATGCATTTTTCATGCACAAATCAATACAACATGACTGCAGATCATTGTGGCAATTTATGCAAGAATGTGTTATACAGGCTTGGCTGCTTGTGTTGCATAAATGCAACAAATGCAGATGAATGCAATTTATGCAAGAATGGTTAAAACAAATGAATTCTGCTGATTTTATGCATAAATGTGACAAATGCAACAAATTACAAAATAATGTTTTTACCAACGATTACCACAATTTCCTTTTGCTTAAATAAATGCAGCCTGATAGAAAATCATTAGGGCAATTTACACAAGAATGGTTTGTACAAATTGGTTTCGCTTGCATTGCATGAATGCAAACAGTAGCGGATGAATGCAAGAACGATTTACAAAGATTTATTCTGCTCATTTCAAGCATAAACTCAACAATTTATGTAAGAATTGTTTTCTAAACAATGCACACAGAAATTCTTTATTTTCATGTTTTAAGAATGAGTTCCAATGTTTGTAGACAATGTTGAAGTTTCAGATCTAAAAACTGATCTCCAATCCGTCCTGTGGATTGTTTAAAACCAGTTTCCTTAGGTGAAGACAGCCAGATTGTTTGTGGTACAATGATACATAAATAATGCTTACTTATTATAGCCAAGGAAAAATGCCACGGGATGCGTTTCCTTCCAGTTTTTTTTCGAAATTAGTTTTTCCTTCGGCTGCTGTCTTAGTGACAGAGAGAAAAATCTTCATATTCTTTAGAGCAATGTGTAATTTTAGCATAACTGTGCCGGAAAAAAAATGAGCCTGGATCTGCAATAGACATCTTGTTATTTTCCAAAGAGAGTAACATTTTGTGGATTTAAGGAATGGGATGGATAGATCAAGGCTTAACCTTCTGAAGAGGGGCTGAATCGGTGCAAAACGCTTATTTTTGTTGTGCTGGCAATGGCAAGGATTCAAGGGTGCATGCAAACACTCACGCCATCCACTCAACGGGCTTTCTCAGATGTTCACAATATTCCAGTGCCCTCTCAAGATGAACACAAGACGTGAAGGCATTCTGGGAGGAAGGAAGCTTTGAACAGGCAGATGCGCAGTCTTTAATTAATGGGCATTTGGCCTGGGATGAAACGTGAAAATGAGCTGTTTGTGGATACAGCAGCCCAGTGTAAGATGCCAGCTGTGGATGCTTGGTACAAAACCACAGCTTTCAAACCCCGCTGACGGCTTTGTAGATCCACAAATGTCAAATCACTTTTTAATTGAGCAGCATTACTTCAGAAGTCAAGGAATATTCAGAAACTGGAAAGAATCTCACCTGAGCGATTCCTCCCACGAATTTCGTTTTAACCACCACGCTGTCGTCTTCGGCTTTATCAAAGGCTGCTTTCTGCGCTGCCTTCACCAGGTTGTCAGACGCTCTCTTCACTGCGTTACCAGCAGCCTGTGCAAACACATAACCAATTTTTTTAACTGAATAATTCACTTAGATCTCATATTATTTTGTATTATTCAAGTGATTGTAACCTGTAATCTCCTCATGGCCTCTGAGTCCTGGTCCGCTTTGACTTTACAGGCCACCAGCAGCTGAGCGGTGGAAGCTGCCACCTGTTTGGCAGAGGAAATGAGCTTCTCCTCGCTGGCGTGACCCTGGACTGAAGCGTTAGCAGCCTCACACAGGTTACTAGTGGCGGCCGCAACCATTCGGGCCTAAAAGAGGGTAGGATTTAAATGAGTAATTGTCATTTAGCTGATGCTTCTTGTCAAAGGAACTTCACTTCAATTACAATTGTTGATTGTAACAACTTACAGCTGATATTAGACCCTGGGACCACTGGCCGTCATCTACTGCATTGGCAGGGATGGAGCCCACCTACATAAAAATATAAATACAAAAAAATATGTAAGTAGCAGTGCTATTTCAGTATTATTTGTCCTATTATATAATGTTGTGTACTATTATATAATTAGATTTTAAAATTTTAACTTAATTTTAATTTGAAAGTTGTAGTAATTTTATGTGGTTTTCAGGTTTTTTGATAATATTTCTATTTAGCTTGAATTTATTTTTATTTCATTTTAGATTTAATTTTAGTGATTTAGCTTGGTTTAGTTCAGTTAGTTGCACAGGCAATTTCAGTTTCAGTTTTTCAAGTTAACACAGACAATTTTAATAGCAATAACAACACTGTAAAAGTAGAAACATGTATAGCCTATGTAAAAAAAGAAAAGAAAAAAGTTTGATTTTAGTACCTTGCCCTGTGCTACAAGCTCTCTTTGTGCGGCCGATGCGGATTTGACCAGAGCGCTGGTTGCTGCAGCGATGGATTTTGCCGCTTCCAGGATCTGCTCCTCAAAGTCCAGAGACTCATCGGCTTGCTGCGAAAATAAAAGAGCAAGAGATGTAACAAACTGTAGATTGTGACCTTATTAACTGTAATGAATACTCTTGGCTCACTGCTGGCTAGACATGAAACCATGATATTACCTTCAAATAAATGCCGTTATTATAAAGATGAAATGCTTTATCTATGCTAATGGACTGGCAAGAATCCTCTCACCAAGCCATTATGTCAAAAACATTTGTGGAACTGAGATTTTATTATTACCTATTATTATAATATCTATTTTATTTTTAGCAAGACACATGCTTTGTTGTTTCCAGACAAAAAAAAAAAAGAATATGACAGGTTTCCACCAATTGGTTAATCAAACTCCTTTGAAAGACAGATTTACATACGTTCCACTACACAAACAAAGAGTATTAGCTGTTCATAATAGCATATTGCTAGTCTGCTTGTAATACATTTCCAGTACATATTGTATGTACACAATGCACAGAATGCTCATTTTTGTATGCATGAAATGTGAAATGGAGGGAGCACTGCATTGTGGGATACGGTAAACCATGCAGTGTGGATACTATGCACAATATGCATAATGCATACTGCAAAAATATCACAAATAGTATGGTAAATATGCTATTTTGAACATACTCTTTATTTCACTATGTTCGTAATGGAATACTAGCCAACTGCATACTGTGTACAGCATATACAGACAACTATTTTTAAAAATCAGAAAGTGAAACAGATGGCAATACAGAAATGCTAAATGTTTCAAACAGTAGTATGCCACACTGCTGTCACATGATGTGAAAATAACATTTACTTTGCACATTGAATCCCTTCGGTTTTACAAGTTTGATGAAATAATAATTAGTGATGTTGCAAATGTTGCAGATATTTCTTCTAGTTCATTTATCCAATTGTAAATGGATGGTTACATTAAGTGCATTGTGTGCTCTTGTTATATACTAAAACTTTAATGAAAATTTGGTGCAAAAAGCATACTACATACTGCATTAATAGTAGTAGTTAGTAGTATGGAAGTATGCTATTTCAAACACAGTCAAGCTGATGAAAGGGAGAAGGATAGATGTAACTTCGACAAAGTGATCTGAGAGTGACACCTTGTGGCATGGAGGTGCCACTTAGGTTCACACTGTTCAGAATCAACAGCGTCAAAGGAAACGGCACAACTCTAACAGACCTAAGACACACCCTTGCATGCCACCTACACAAATTGATCTGTCTGAAGCCCCAAAAACACACACGTTCATGAACAAGTCATAAACAGAACACACACAAATCTGGAGACAGAGCAGGACACTGTAGGAATATGTTTGATATATAGTTGGACAGAATAACAACCTAATATATCAAACATATCAAACAGAGCCCTGCAGAAAGGCTTCCAGGTCTACCTCACCTCCAGAACATGGGGAAATAGAGGAGAGGATAGGAGAGCACAAGAGAGCAGGGCATGCTGGGATAGCAGGGAAAAGACAAGGATGGATAGAGGAGGGAAGGCTAAAGAGGGAAGTGAGGAATGAAGATTAGGGGAAACAGTAAAGAATGCTCCAGGGGCAATAATAAACACCGATGACATTGTATCCTGATATGTGCTGAATTTCAACCTAATTGTAAAACGTGTAACAGTGAACAAGCATGTTCATGTGCTATAAACCAGTTCAGAATGAGTCTTGGGGTGTGATGTAGAGCTCTAAATGTGAGACAGTCTGTGAAATGTGGTATATCAGAGTCTGCAAAGGATAATGGAATGAAAAATCAACAATGAATGTCGGAATGGACTGAAGGTGACAACATTACACAGCCTCCTGTTCATCCTTCTTTCCAGAATATATGAAACTGATCTGACTAACACAACATAGTGTGACAGAGTTAAAGAGCAGAGGGAGGGATAGACAGACAGATAGACAGACAGATAGACAGACAGACAGATAGTTAGACAGATACAGTGGGGCAAATAAGTATTTGATACACTGACGATTTTTCAAGTTTTCCCACTTACAAAGAATGGAGAGATCTGTAATTTTCATCGTAGGTACACCTCAACTGTGAGAGACCGAATAAAAAAAAAATCCAGAAAATAACATTGTATGATTTTTTAATAATTAATTTCCATTTTATTGCATGAAATAAGTATTTGATACAATAGAAAAATAGAACTTAATATTTGGTACAGAAACCTTTGTTTACAATTACAGAGGTCAGACGCTTCCTGTAGTTCTTGACCAGGTTTGCACACACTGCAGCAGGGATTTTGGCCCACTCCTCCATACAGGTGTTCTCCAGATCTTTCAGGTTTTGGGGCTGTCGCTGGGCAACATAGAGTTTCAGCTCCCTCCATAGATTTTCTATCGATGAAAATTACAGATCTCTCCATTCTTTGTAAGTGGGAAAACTTGAAAAATCAGCAGTGTATCAAATACTTATTTGCCCCACTGTATATAGATAGATAAATAGACAGACAGACAGACAGTTAGATAGATAGATAGATAGACAGACAGACAGTTAGTTAGACAGACAGATACATAGATAGATAGACAGACAGACAGACAGACAGACAGACACATAGATAGATAGACAGACAGACAGATAGTTAGACAGATATATAGATAGATAGATAGACAGACAGATAGACAGTTAGATAGACAGACAGACAGACAGACAGATACATAGATAGACAGACAGACAGTTAGACAGATAGATAGATAGGCAGACAGACAGACAGTTAGACAGACAGATACATAGATAGACAGACAAGATAGATAGATAGATAGATAGATATAAGAGACGATAGACAGATGGATGTTGTCTCTCTGGTTAGTGTTCGGTCTGAGGCAGTAAATGTGAGTCACTGACACACTCAAGGAGGGAAACAGTTTCAGCTCTGAGCGACAAAATGTGGATGAATGTTTTTTTTTTAGGTGAAAAGCATCACTGACAGCTGAGCTATAATACAGATGGATGAAATAATAAAAGTGCTTCAGGGAAAATCATTTCTAAAAAGTGCTGACCTTCTTGGAGATGAGTTTCAGATTCACTGACTAAAAGTTCAGCACGCTCTAAAACGAAACTTCATGATACCACTGAATAATTGAGATGCAAGACAGATAACAAAACAGCCCAACAAACCAAAAACCAGACGATCATTTCAAGTTCAGTGCTCATCAGACTTCAAAATCTCAAATTGTTAATGTACAAGATGGAAAAAAAATAACCACAAAAAAACAAAGACACAGATGTGCGCAAAACTTCCCAAACACTATGAAAATACAAAAACACCACATCCTGAAGTCTTGAAGTCCTTAAATTACAAAAATAACATCACCTCCCTCTCCCCGAATACAAAACAGGAATGAAACGATCCCGCAGCCTTCGGTGGAACTGACCTGACATAGCTGTGCTGGCGGGCTGATCACAGCAGTGTGTGTGTGTGTGTGTGTGTGTGTGTGTGTTTGGATTCAGAAAATTGATGGATGCATGGAAGGATACCTTTGGTTTGGTTCTGGGCTTCAGCTGCTCCAGTTTCTTGGCCGCGGCCTCGATGGACGCAGCAGCACCCAGGAGCTCTGTCTCCGCTATCACCGTGGGGTCTTCTGGGTCCACCCACTCTGAACCTGAGAGGATGAGCAAACAAAGTCAACATGACCCTCATTTTCAAATCACTTAACATTACTGATATATAATACATTCACATGGAAAGAGTAAACACATGGTATGACATGACAAAATAAACTAAGTAAAAGATGAAAGAAAAAAGCATGCGATGGGGATTCAAACCAATAACCTCCTGTATAGAGAAAAATCACATTCCACCACAAGACTCTTACAAAAATGACCATGAGATCTTTCTATGTAGATGTTAATATACTCTACAGAAACTGTACATATATTTTAAAGGAAATATACAAAAAAGTAAAAAACAAATCCCGCACACTATCTATGCAAAAAACATCAAAATATTTATTGACTACGTTTCGGTCGCATGACCTTCATCAGGAATATTTTTTTATTTTTTGCATAGATAGTGTGCGGGATTTGTTTTTTACTTTTTAGTTTTTTGACCTGGTTGGTCTTTGCCTCCAACGCACCTATCTATTGCCGTCAGGTGTGCGGAGTTTAATTGTTAAAGGAAATATACAAGAAAAAAAAAAAATGCAAGGTAGGAAAAAAAGCCACATTTGCCAAATTGTTCTCTTTTAAATGTATTTAATTTTACTAAGAAAAACTATGGTTACCATGGGAAATTTTGGTAAGGGCAGCAGTTTGTATAATGTATGATAATGAACGGATGCCACAACCTTTAATAACTATAACTTCAAGATAAGCACTGCTCTTAGTTCTGACTGGCAGGTTATTACAGTCACAATCATTCATTAATTGCTTAGATGAACATGCACATCTTTACATTAATTGCCATTTATGAAGCAAATGTGCATTGCAATACATTCTCCTTTACCGACGTTCAAGAGGCTGTTTTGATCAAACAGCTTGTGAAAACAGATGGTGAGAATGTGTTTGAGGATTATGTTAAACCTGAGGGAATTCAATTCTATCCCTTCTTCTCTTTTCTCTCACACTATAACTCATTGTATGAGTGTGTTTGACCATGCTGGTCACAGTTACTCAAGTCTCTCTGTATGTGTGTGGCCTGATATTGGAGAAAAACAACACTGTGTATCATACTCACCTCCATCTGTGGCAGAAAAGGAAAAAACAACAAAGTAGTGTTATAGAAAAGAGCAAGAGAGCACCATCAGCCAAATGGCTCTATTAAACCTGCACAAATTCAGCTCGATTGACCTGCGATTTTCCCCATTACCTCTCAAACTCATATACCATTACCAGGCCCGGAAGAGATCTGTGCTTGTGAAAAGCTCAGCAGAATATGAAAACCCGTCATTGGCAAAATTAAATTAAAAATGTTAGATTTTTTTCATTATAACTGAATTTAGAAAATTTGAATAAACATTTTAAAAAAGGCTATATAGATTTTTTTGGGGATAATTATAGTGTAAATAAAATACAATTTAGATTAATAATTCATCCCAGTCAAAAAGTCCATCCGCTATTGCCCTCTCACATCAAAATCCATCAAGATATTTGTTTAGAATGGTTTTGGTCAGCTTTTACTTGCAAATTGTGTTTGATCTGTGCATATTTCTCTCCTGATTCAGACGAGACGACTTTTTCCACAATATAAAGGATAGAGGACTCATATTTTGCTGGAAGCAAAAACATCTTGATGGATTTATTACAAACATGCAGCTTTTCGCTTCACAAGATGATTACTTGTGATGATTACTGTGATGTTTTAATCAGCTGTTTGGACTCTCATTCTGACGGCACCCATTCACTGCAGAGGATCCTCTGGTGAACAAGTTTCGTAATGTTACATTTCTCCAAATTTCTACATTTCTCCGAAAAAAACAAACAAAAAAACATCTACATCTTGGATGACCTGAGGTTGAGTAAATTTTCTGCTAATTTTCATTTTTGGGTGAGCTACCCCTTTATTATAAGTGTTTGCCTTTTTATTTAATAAATAATTGTAATCAAAAATTTTAAACCTTTTTTCCCCCACACTAATTGTGTTGCTCCATCAATATTTAATAAAGACTAATACTTTGGGACCAAAAAACCCAGAACTTTCCTTACGTGTCCTTCAGCCCCACTGTAGCATATTCATTTGTGTGTGCTCACCTTTCATGGCTTCAGCAGTCTGGATGAGCTCTGTGACTGAGCCCGCCACTTTCTTGGACAGCACGGCCAACTGCTGTTTCTGTTCGGCCGTGGGTTTCTGTAGGACCTGTGTGGCGTAAACACACGAGGTTAATCACAGAAACCCAAGCACAAACACATCCTGTAAAAGCTGTCGGCGCGGCCACTCACGAGCAGGACGTGTTCGAGCAAGTCGATGTATCCGGTGGTGCACTCGATGCCGTAGAGCAGAGCTTTATTCCTCACATCCTTGCCCACTTCTGGGTGGTACGCGGCTTGCTGTAAGACACAAACACACATTTATGGTACGTGATGATTAACTCCAGATGGAATCTGCAGATTTTTAAGCTTTATAAGAATCTGTGGAATGAAGGAACTGCATTACATCATGACGACACTAGAGGGCGTGATTTAGGAGTCAAAAGTAGGTTAGTGCCAAATGACATTGAGAAATAGAGCAAATGCATTCATTGCACATGGAGAGTGTATATAAACACATTTTGTTGGTATTCCAAGTGTTTGTGGATTTATGTCTGTGTGATGGTGGATAAGCACCTTGCAGGTGGTCAGCATGTCGGAGATGGCTTTGCGGCTCAGGTTGGCAGTGGATATCACGTCCTCCTGCTGAGCAGAGTTGCCTGCTGCTACCGCTTTAGCCGTTGCAACGGTGATGCCCTTGGTCATGCGGATGAACTCTTCCGGGGTGGTAGATTTCTCCGGAACGTCCTTGGACTGGAAAACCTGGAAAGCAGATGATGCAACAGTCAGGGAAATTAAGAAATATTTCATACATAACAGAAATAACATCTACAGATCTTAAGTGAATCATATATTTTTAGAATCGGTCACATTACCAGGGACGATTTTCTGTGCACTAATACAGTAATGCCATCAAGATTTCCTAAAGTACTGATGGGCATCTGATAACAGGAGCATTAAACCAAAAGATAAATCTCTTGCCTTCCTGTACCACTATCTTAATCTGTCACTCGGCCTGTGATAAGTGGAGTAGGGATGCCCATGGGAGAAGGAGAACGAGGAGCAGGTGGAGAACAGGCAAACGCTCGCATGGTGTATTACTCTGTATTACCAGTTAATATCACAAATGGATGGGTTTTTACCTCTGTCTGGGCTAAAATTAATTAGGCAGGACCTAATTGTTACTAATTCACAGCCAGATTGTAATACAAGTTGTTCCACAGAAGAAAGTCATACAGATTTGGAACAGAATGAGGGTGAGAACATAATGACTGTATGTTCCCTTTTGAAGAACTATTCTTTAAATGTGGAAAGCACATTATCTCTTGGAATATTTCAATATTCACACAAAGAATGTTCCGTACAGTGAGTTCCTGTTTGATGCACTCAATAGTGGCTTCAAGAGCCCTCGTCCCGCGAGTGGCCTCATCTTCCACCGCTTTCACAGTTTTCAGCAAGGAGGTCACGTTCGTCACCATCACCTGTAAAACATAGGGAAGTTAAAGTCTCGGACTAGCTTGGAACAATTATGTATCATAGCTTAAGTGACCTCAACTAGAGAATGTCAACAGTTTTGTGGCAAGTTTTTCACCTGAGATACTGAAATAAGGTCAGATGCAATGCTATGACAAGAACAGCTGCATCGAACAGCTCAGTGAAATATCAGACAAGGTCAACCAGATTATGTTCTTTTTAAGGTAAAAAATTCTAATCTAAATCATTCATCAAAATATCAGAATATAGTCAGGTGATCAAACGGGACCTTTTAATGGACCACAGCTGAGGTCTGTAATGGATTATAAATCTTGCTTTAGGCAAGATTTTAAACACAAGTTTTAAACACAAAAGGAAAAAGGAGGAAACCTAAGAAAACAAAAGAGGGCCTAAGACAAAGCCCTGAGGGACGCCACCACTACTTTCAACACACACTGAAGAAACAAGCCTGAATGTCTGAAGCAAATGTCTGAAGCAAAATCCCAGAGGATCTGGAGTCACCATATGTTGGAGGAATGTAAAAAATCTTTCCATCAAGGTCACAACTGCATAACACCTCATTATTTAAGTATGCTAAATAAAACATATCATGTTGCATGTATGTGGAAGTTAATCCTAGAGGTTTAACAGCACCAGGTGAATGATTAAGGGATAAGAAAATGCTAGAAAATATGTGTGGTACACATCAATTTCTGTTTAAACAAGCCTGGAGATAGTTCTATTCACTTCACATGATCAAATGTGTGCACTGATCCACAGAATAACTACAGAAGCGAGTGCAGTTTTAATTTTCTTTTAATTAGGTTTACAAAATTAATACATATTGCCATGTAGCAAATCATACATGGCATTGGAGAGAAGACAGAAAAAGGAAGAGAGGAAGGGAAGGAAGCAGTCCTTATGCTGAATACACACACACAGCTTGGTTCTGTACCCTGCTGCGTGGCCATTGAGTTACTCACATACACACTATGATCACTGTAAGATAGGGTTTGATTTGTGGCCACACACCAAGATGACAGCAAGCGTAGACAGCAACCAGCAAAGAAAATGAGAGACAGGGCCAGCTGTTGGACAGGCGTACACACATACACACACAGTGATAGTCATCAGAATAAGAGACACGCACACACACAACATTCTTCAACCAAACATACCTTGGCGGCACTTTTCAGCTGATACATAGACGGATCGTCTGCTGCCTTGCCCGCGGCACATTTAGTGGCACTAATCAGCTCAGCCAAAGCTTTAGCGACGTCTCTTACTGCATTTATCAGTACAACCTGAAAGAGATAGAGAGAAGACTTTATCACAACCACCTTTACTCATGATATGCCACTGGCCTTATCCACTCCCATAAAGCATTGCACTCCTCCAGGGGTGCAGTTATTTATCGGAACCACATTTATAACACCATACAATACATTATGATTTATTAATCCTCAACTGGTAATTTAGATTTTGGGCAGAGATGTGTCATGATACATGCCACTGGCTGTTAGAGTGAGTCAGAGAGTGTCTGCACCCAAACGTCGAGATATTTGAGAGGAGAGCTAATGATATTCTCATTACACTCAGTCAGGGTGTGAAAAAGGATAAATATAGTCCAGGATAAAAATATAGGAGCAGACAGAATTAGAACACACTGGGCATTGGGTAATGTCTGAAATTTTGGTGTCGTGAAAATCCTATGACAGATTATAACACGCACCTGTGTCTCAGGGTCCTCTGATCCCATGCTCGCAGCGCCCAGTTTGACCACGTCAGTGAGCTGTGTGATGGTCTTGGCAGAGGACTGGGCCGCCTGGGCTAGTTTGTCCTGGCTCGATGCAGCACCAGACACAAGCAGCTTGGTGTCTTCAACCAAAGCTTTAGCGGTTTTCAGTATGTTCTCTCTGAAGTGTGCAGAAACAAATACGCTTCAGCTAACTCAATGAGACACCCAAGATTATGCCGACATTAATCAAACAAACCTTTGACATTTTATGTATGTGATTCTGAAACTGTTATGTTCTACTAGGTCTCACCTGTGGTCTGCGAAAGACTCTTCGTTCTCTGCGTTCAGTGTGCCGGCAGAGGCAAACATGATGGTCGTGTCCAGATCAGCAATGATGCCGGAGACAGAACTGGCTGCAGTTATGCAGGCCTGAGTTCCTTTATTACCAGCCTGCAGGGCTGACAACACCATGGACACCTGCAGGAGACAGTGAATCACACTTCATTATAAAGAGCATTGGGTAATGTCTGAAATTTTGGTGTCGTGAAAATCCTATGACAGATTATAACAGCGAAACACGCACCTGTGTCTCAGGGTCCTCTGATCCCATGCTCGCAGCGCCCAGTTTGACCACGTCAGTGAGCTGTGTGATGGTCTTGGCAGAGGACTGGGCCGCCTGGGCTAGTTTGTCCTGGCTCGATGCAGCACCAGACACAAGCAGCTTGGTGTCCTCAACCAAAGCTTTAGCGGTTTTCAGTATGTTCTCTCTGAAGTGTGCAGAAACAAATACGCTTCAGCTAACTCAATGAGACACCCAAGATTATGCCGACATTAATCAAACAAACCTTTGACATTTTATGTATGTGATTCTGAAACTGTTATGTTCTACTAGGTCTCACCTGTGGTCTGCGAAAGACTCTTCGTTCTCTGCGTTCAGTGTGCCGGCAGAGGCAAACATGATGGTCGTGTCCAGATCAGCAATGATGCCGGAGACAGAACTGGCTGCAGTTATGCAGGCCTGAGTTCCTTTATTACCAGCCTGCAGGGCTGATAACACCATGGACACCTGCAGGAGAGAGTGAATCACACTTAATTATAAACTCCATAGGCAGAGCTGGGACAGTTTTCCAAGCCTGTAGCACTTTTCTTGGGCATTAATAACAAAATGCACATTTCATTTATTTTATTCAATGAATTAAATGTATTTACATTTAAATGTCAGATTTATTTGCACAAATAATAATAACAACAACAACAATAACAATATTTTTGTAAGGTTTTGATTGTTATATAATTGAAATAGTTCAATTAGAAATACATACATTACATAGTATTATAATTATAAATAAATAAATAGTTTTAAAAGGTTGTTTAATATAATTACATAATTTGAATAAATAGATTTTAGAAATAGATAACATAATATTAGTCCTGGGTTATTAAATGTATTTACATTTAAATGTCAGATTTATTTGCACAAATAATAATAACAACAACAACAATAATAATATTTTTGTAAGGTTTTGATTGTTATATAATTGAAATAGTTCAATTAGAAATACATACATTACATAGTATTATAATTATAAATAAATAAATAGTTTTAAAAGGTTGTTTAATATAATTACATAATTTGAATAAATAGATTTTAGAAATAGATAACATAATATTAGTCCTGGGTCTTTTTGAAAACTTATTTACAATTACAATACAATACAAATATGTATTTCTTCTAGAGAGAGAAAGAGAGAGACAGAGATATAGAAAACGATTGAGTTGTCTTCACGAGTCTTCATTCGAATGCATCATCCCTTTTCACGTTTAATACAGAAATGACTGTAGGCAGAGCTGAGGTTTGAACTGAACGGGGCCAGTGGGGGACGTGGACACATTTAACAGAGCTCATTTAAAGCAGCAAGGGGTCACAGCGCCACCACAGCGGGACAGACCGACTCCAGCTACTGAGATGTAATCAAAGACAATATGACACACTGACGAATGTCATCTACTGTATATAGTCTCAACCTGGGCTTCCGGCATTCATTCCAACAATAGCAGAAAAACAGTTGGAACACAAAGTGCAGTCACTGAAAATAAGCAGGCGACTCTCATTGTGCCTGTCTGAGTGTTTGTCAGGGCGTTGCTATGCGGTTTCTACAGCGTTGCTGGTGGTTCTATGGCTGTTGTTATATGGTTGATATGATGTAGCAAGTTTAGCTGGAAGAGTGCTTTTATATGATTGCTAGGGTGTTGTGGGTGGTTGCACAGGTGTTGCTATACTAAAGTATTGTTGCTATGTGGTTGCTAGGGTGTTGTGGGTAGCTGACAGGGTGTAGCTACATTATAGCTAGGGTGTTGTGGGTGGTTGCATATGTTTATCTATGCTATTACTAAGGTGTTGTCAGTAATCAATAGGGTGTTGCTATGCTATTTTTAGGGTGTTTTTGGTGGTTGCCAGTGTCTTGTGGGTAGTTGACAATATGTTGCTATGTTATTGCTAGGGTATTAGCATGGGTGTTTCTATGCTATTACTAAGGTGTTGTCAGTAATCAATAGGGTGTTGCTATGCTATTTTTAGGGTGTTTTTGGTGGTTGCCAGTGTCTTGTGGGTAGTTGACAATATGTTGCTATGTTATTGCTAGGGTATTAGCATGGGTGTTTCTATGCTATTACTAAGGTGTTGTCAGTAATCAATAGGGTGTTGCTATGCTATTTTCTAGGGTGTTGGTGGTGGTTTCCAATGTGTTGCTAGAATGTTGTGGGTAGTCGTCAGGGCATTGCTATGTTATTGCTAGGGTGTTGTGGGTGGTAGCATAGGTGTTTCTATGCTATTACTAAGGTGTCGTCAGTAATCAATAGGGTGTTGCTATGCTATTTTCTAGGGTGTTGGTGGTGGTTTCCAATGTGTTGCTAGAATGTTGTGGGTAGTCGTCAGGGCATTGCTATGTTATTGCTAGGGTGTTGTGGGTGGTAGCATAGGTGTTTCTATGCTATTACTAAGGTGTCGTCAGTAATCAATAGGGTGTTGCTATGCTATTTTCTAGGGTGTTGGTGGTGGTTTCCAATGTGTTGCTAGAATGTTGTGGGTAGTCGTCAGGGCATTGCTATGTTATTGCTAGGGTGTTGTGGGTGGTAGCATAGGTGTTTCTATGCTATTACTAAGGTGTCGTCAGTAATCAACAGGGTGTTGCTATGCTATTTTTAGGGTGTTGTTGGTGGTTGCCAGCGTATTGCTAGGGTGTTGTGGGTAGTCGATAGGGCATTGCTATGTTATTGCTAGGGTGTAGTGGGTGGTAGCATTGGTGTTGCTATGCTATTACTAAGGCGTCGTCATTAATCAACGGGGTGTTGCTATGTTATTTTTTAGGGTGTTTTTGGTGGTTGCCAAAGTGGTGCTAGAGTGTCGTAGGTAGTTGACAGAGTGTTGCTATGTTATTTCTAAGGTGTTGTGGGTGGTATCACCCCCTCTAATGTCCGTATGATATTCTGGTCTCAATATAATTTTCAACTATTTTTTGTTTACAATGTGAATATGAGCCTTAGCAAGTGCAGCATACCTCTAAATAAACCAGCAGTATTTTTAAAGTGTAGTCAGAAAAGGCTTTAAAAACGAAATTATTTTCTAATACCGTGATAAAAAGTTAATAGAAACAAAACAAAGTAACGCAGCAAACCACACAGAAGAAACGGCCTCCCACAATCCTGAGTGAGCCTACCTTCTCTGTGACAGCGCGGGCGTATTCGATCAGCTCTCTCTTGGTGAAACTGTCCGTCGGGCTCATCTGCAGGGCTCCGGCCTTCTGGACCAGATAGATGCAGCCGTGACCCAACTCCTGCACCCGAGTCTTGATCTGAGATCCCACCTAGAAACAGCCATGATATCAAGTCTAAGAAAGAGTTGGCATCCAAGTCAGCCTGAATCTTGGTCTAAATCCGAATGTATTCGTGCTCTGCGACTGCTCTAAAAGCCACTGCCTCCGTTCAACAAAGCTCTATCCAATAATTAAGAAGTGATTGTGACGGCCTTTGAGGGGGCCCGACAGCACTGTATGTTCGTTACCTGACACACAGATCCATGGGTGGGCGGCTCTTCATTATGAATATCACAACGGGCTTTTAAGGCTTGGGGGGGTGCACGGTTGCTATGGTAACGTCCGCTTATGTAAAAATGCTAGTGAAGAGAGCTGGTGACTACCGTGTCCACGTGTTGGTTTCCTTTTTTTTTTTTAAATGTGGAGAGAGCAAAGGTGTGAAATGTGTCGGCTCGTGTTCGCACCTTTGTTCACAGGCTTAACACCATGCAAAATGGAAGTATAAGGTTTGCTATACGACACTGACCAAGTTGCATGTGTTTGCACTAAATCACTAAATAAGAAGGTGTGGATGGGTTTATTTTTATTATATTTCAGTGCTTATGATACACTATTGTGGATGAGATTTGAGAGTGAATAATGATGAAGTTTACAGTGAATAGCACTAATTTATCTATTTCTCACACAAATCTATCGAACGGCTTCAGAAGATTGGAATATATTGCACAAGTGCCAATAAGACGGTTTAAAGCTTGTTTATATTAACTTTCTGTTATAACAAAAGCATATACATTTTTTTTTTACTGTTTTGATCAAACAATTATTTTATTTCCTTTTAGTTTTCTACACTTATTTTCCTATATATTATTAATAATACTAATGCTAATAATAATTAGTGCTGTCAAATGATTAATCGCAATTAATCGCATCCAAAAGAAAAGTTTACATAATATATGTGTGTACTGTGTATATTTATTATTTATATATAAATACACATATACAGTGCATATTTTGAAAATATTTACATGTATTTACATATTGTATATTTGTATTCATATAAGTTATATTATATATAAATATATTTAATATATAAACGTAACATATTTTTCTTAAATATATACATGTATGTGTGTGTATTTATATATACATAAATATACACAATACACACACATATATTATGCAATTAAAAACTTTTATTTTGGATGCGATTAATCGCGATTAATCGTTTGACAGCACTAATAATAATGCTACCCTGCATCATATTAACTGAATGAAATCAAACATTTGTTTCTTAATAATTTCAAGGAGCTGATTCGAAAAATAGTGCCTGTTTTGCTCTAGTATGTCACAATTTTTCACAGAATATGGTATTTTTAAAGTGTAGTCAGAAAAGGCTTTAAAAACTAAATTATTTTCTAATACCGTGATAAAAAGTTAATAGAAACAAAACAAAGTAACGCAGCAAACCACACAGAAGAAACGGCCTCCCACAATCCCGAGTGAGCCTACCTTCTCTGTGACAGCGCGGGCGTATTCGATCAGCTCTCTCTTGGTGAAACTGTCCGTCGGGCTCATCTGCAGGGCTCCGGCCTTCTGGACCAGATAGATGCAGCCGTGACCCAACTCCTGCACCCGAGTCTTGATCTGAGATCCCACCTAGAAACAGCCATGATATCAAGTCTAAGAAAGAGTTGGCATCCAAGTCAGCCTGAATCTGGGTCTAAATCTGAATGTATTCATGCTCTGCGACTGCTCTAAAAGCCACTGCCTCCGTTCAACAAAGCTCTATCCAATAATTAAGAAGTGATTGTGACGGCCTTTGAGGGGGCCCGACAGCACTGTATGTTCGTTACCTGACACACAGATCCATGGGTGGGCGGCTCTTCATTATGAATATCACAACGGGCTTTTAAGGCTTGTGGGGGTGCACGGTTGCTATGGTAACGTCCGCTTATGTAAAAATGCTAGTGAAGAGAGCTGGTGACTACCGTGTCCACGTGTTGGTTTCCTTTTTTTTTTTAAATGTGGAGAGAGCAAAGGTGTGAAATGTGTCGGCTCGTGTTCGCACCTTTGTTCACAGGCTTAACACCATGCAAAATGGAAGTATAAGGTTTGCTATACGACACTGACCAAGTTGCATGTGTTTGCACTAAATCACTAAATAAGAAGGTGTGGATGGGTTTATTTTTATTATATTTCAGTGCTTATGATACACTATTGTGGATGAGATTTGAGAGTGAATAATGATGAAGTTTACAGTGAATAGCACTAATTTATCTATTTCTCACACAAATCTATCGAACGGCTTCAGAAGATTGGAATATATTGCACAAGTGCCAATAAGACGGTTTAAAGCTTGTTTATATTAACTTTCTGTTATAACAAAAGCATATACATTTTTTTTTTACTGTTTTGATCAAACAATTATTTTATTTCCTTTTAGTTTTCTACACTTATTTTCCTATATATTATTAATAATACTAATGCTAATAATAATTAGTGCTGTCAAATGATTAATCGCAATTAATCGCATCCAAAAGAAAAGTTTACATAATATATGTGTGTACTGTGTATATTTATTATTTATATATAAATACACATATACAGTGCATATTTTGAAAATATTTACATGTATTTACATATTGTATATTTGTATTCATATAAGTTATATTATATATAAATATATTTAATATATAAACGTAACATATTTTTCTTAAATATATACATGTATGTGTGTGTATTTATATATACATAAATATACACAATACACACACATATATTATGCAATTAAAAACTTTTATTTTGGATGCGATTAATCGCGATTAATCGTTTGACAGCACTAATAATAATGCTACCCTGCATCATATTAACTGAATGAAATCAAACATTTGTTTCTTAATAATTTCAAGGAGCTGATTCGAAAAATAGTGCCTGTTTTGCTCTAGTATGTCACAATTTTTCACAGAATATGATGCATTTTGTTGGTTTTCAACAACCACTTGTAAGGTGAAGAAGTCTTTTTTTATTTGAAGTCTTGTATTATCCCTTAATCACCAGAAAAACTGCCACAAAGACATGATTCATATCTTCCTCTGAGCCAGGTTACAAGTATTTTTTTAAAATTCTCAGCTGATTTTCACATGTACAAATGATTCTGAAGTCATTATTTATGCTCATTTTATGCCTGATTTCTGCTTTTCCCCACTCCTTTGCAGATTGTCAGTTTGAATACTTCATTTTGTCATTAAAATGGAATTTTGGCATTTGACTGCTTTTTGATTTTGATAAGTGCATTAATTCTGATAAATGAAAAATCCTACATTCTTATTTTTTGAAAAAAATAAAATAAAAATAAACTATGTTAATGAAAGTTTTTACTGATATTTCTGAACTAGGTAATATAATGCCGTTTTTGTAAAATGCAGGGCTATGTAATAATAATATTGTGCACAAGTCATATAAACTAAATTTATGACATTTTAGGGTGTTTTATTCCCCAAAGTTCAATAGTTCATTGTTTCATTGTATGGTAAAGAGCGAATTTAAATAAATAAATTTTATAATTGTTATGAATTATAAATGTATTATTAATTTGATTAGAATTAAAATTTTCTTTAAATGTACCTCATAAACAAAATCTATAAAAATCTACCTCTGCTCTAAACTCTAGGGAGCTCTTTTACATTAGGCCTATTATAAGGTTACAATTAACAACAGAGCCCAACCTTAAATTTAATGACTATTTATTTTTAATAATCAACACTTAAATTCAAAACAATTGTGTGCAAACATGTAAATTGCACTCAGTGCAATGTTTTCAAATTAACTTCTAAATTATACAATTTCTATTTGTTGTTGAAATATAGCCTAATCATTCACACAGTGGCTGTCATAACTTGTTTCATAAAAGATTTATTTAAATTTAGCCTACATTAAATAATTAAGACATAACTAACAGGTCAAGTAAAATATAATGTATACAGTATACAGAATATGTATGTATACAGTATAGTCTAATATTTTGCGAAATACTCTTCTCTAGACTTAATTTCTCTGGTGAACTGATGAGCTGTGGACACTGATGACTTGCCTGAGGTAAATGAAATGCTACGTTACATTTAGTTTACAAGCTGTTTTAATCACATCCTTCCACGAGTGAAACACTGATTGAGCGATTACATGAGGCATGAGATGTTCATTCATGTTTATTTCACATTAAAACTAGTAGTAAAGAAGAAGGGATGATCGCGCTGCTGTCAGAACTGAGGCGTTTATACAGCGATCTGTCACGCCACATCAAAGAGCATCAAAATGGCATTTAATGTCTGAATATCCTGAAAAAAATTTAATGATTTGTTCGGTACACCGAACCGAAAGACCCGTACCAAAATTTTTTAGTACGAATACGTCTACTGTTACACCCCTAATATAAATATACTATATATATATAATTATTTTACTCTTTTGGTCAAACAGTTCTTTTATTATTAATATATACTTAATTATACAATTGTATAAACTCTTATTTTCATTATTCGTATATATATATATATATATATATATATTTTTTTTTTTAAGTATTTATTTTGAGATTATTAGTATTGGTCAATAACATTAATGCTTTCAAGATTAAGAAAATAATAGAAATATTATATATAAACGTTAATTAAACCATTACAGTAGCCATTACAAAAACACAAACATATTTACATATATCTGACTAAATAAGACCGTGAATGAGTTTATGTTTCTATATTTAAGTGGTTATGATATACAAATGCAGGTGAAATTTGAGAGTAAATAATGACTTCATTTTTTGTCTGTCACAAAAATATATAAATAAATAATCTATAATATATTATAATTTTCTGTATTGGTCAAACTGTTCTTTTTTTGTATTTTTTTTGGTTCTTTGTACACTTATTTTTCATGTTAATAATAATAATAACAATTACAAAAATAATAATATTAATCATCATCATCATTTTATAAGAATTATTGGTATTGAAAAGTGAATAAAAATTGTAGGATTACATTTTTTTTTTAGGATTATTATTATTATTATTATTATATGGACTTTTTTGGCCATTGCCCCCTGATCTCCTGATATTAGCAACAGATATTAGACTGGGAAACACAGTCATCCACTAATTTTCAACATGGAGTCACTAACCCTTCCAATGGACTCAGCGATGGACTCCACCATGCCGCCCACCATCCCACCCTCACTGGCCGCTTCGTTTAAGGTCACCATGATGTCATCAACTGCCTCCTTCATCAACTGGGCCGCTTCAGCTATGGCATCATGGGTGTGGGTCGCCTACAAGAACAAAAAAAATAGTGGCTGATGGGATAAAGATGGCCAACGTAGACCCATTAGCACCCCTTCATCAACATACACATAATAAAAGTCTGTTCTTTCTAACCAGAAGCTCTGGGAATGTGCCGTCAAATGCTACAGGTGGCAAACCTGCAGGTGGTTTCAGAACATGAAGCTTTTTCATAAAAACGCCCCATGTGTTGTTGTTATTTCCATGTGACATACCTTAGGGTTTCCTCCGCCCTCTTTGGCAGCATAGAGCATCTGTAGAGCAGATTCAAACAGGGTTTTGGTTTGATCCAGTATGTTCATCTGCTGCTGGTGGTCGGCATGTTTAGACGCCAGTCCCACCGACGCCACAATCACTGGCTCGAAGTAGCTCGCTAACTGAGTCACCTGGGGGGGAAAACACACGTGTTAGGACAATCTGGCATGCAAACATACAGTTTCCCGTGTATATTTCAGGTAAGAGTGATATATAGAGTGAACTCATACAACTTTTTATTCAAATGACAAGCTGACAAACACTACAGACAAGAGGCATCAATCTTGCTGCAACAAACAAAGCCGGATTTAATTAAAACCGGTTTAGACACATTTTTCAAAGGTATTTTTAGACATGCTGTCATATGTTTATTCGAGTGGCACTGTGTGATTTGCACAAAAAAGACGTAATATATGAAAGTATGAAGAAGGACGAGGTTGTTGATCCAGGAACATTTCGTATTTGGCCAATCATGGATTTGCTGCAGAGGCAACATTTTTTGCACTTCCACGTTTAAAGTGTCTCCGTTACCTTGTGTCCGAGCTGAGCCGCTTCCCCTCGCGCTGCAGTGGAGATGGGGTCAATGAGGTGGCCGATCTCCTGCACGGTGGACGTCAGCTGCTCCTGTAAAGCCTAATGGGAGCAGAGTCACATTAGCATTACCTCAAACGCTAATGCTAACATTCATAATAGCACAATAATATTAGCACAAAGGTTAAAGTGGGTATATAATATGAAAAATATCAATTTGCTCTTCTGAAATCAAAGTGTGACCTCTTTCTAAAGACCAAGTTTCAAAAAAATTATTCAACTATTAATGTTAACATATGACTAGCCACATTTACATAGCAATGCCTGTTTTCCACAACTTGGTCCACTGGGATTTGAACAGTACATAGAGGTTAGCCAATCAAAATAGATCTTATTTACAGTATATATTCTTATAGGGGTAACATTTTAGTGTAGGAACCAATTCTCACTATTAACTAGTTGCTTATCAGCATGCATATTACTAGCATATTGGCTGTTTTTAGTAATACTTATGAAGTGCATATCGATGGCTTATTTTGAATGAGATATTTTAGATCCCTTAAACTTACCCCATACCTAAATTTGGCAACTAACTTACTAACTATTAATACACAGCAAATTAGGAGTTTACTGAGGCAAAAGTTGCAGGTAATAGTTAGTTACTAGTTAGAATTGAACCTGAAACTAAAGTGTGACTTTTAAAGACACGGTATCAAATTCTTAAACTATTAAAGGTATAATAAACCTGCTTGATTCCGAGGGTGAAAATCGTCATAAAAACTATATTAAAATATATAGTTAAGATATTAAAAGGAAAAAGGAACTCTTGAACAATATTACTAACATTAACACCAGCAATGTTTTTTTTAACAAACTAAAACACACAATTATTAATCCCCAAAAAGCATTTTGTTACAAATCATAAAAGGGCTGTTATTGTTAAATAAAACTAAAACTATTAAAAATAGTTTTTGTTTATTGAAATAAAGTTGGAAAAAAAATACAAATATTTGATGAAAAACTTCAACTTGAAAAAAATTAAAAATGCTTCTACGTTAAATTAAAAATGTTACAAAAACTAATGAAAACTGAAAGTTTTACACACGAAAAAAAAAAAAAAATGACAAAAGCACAAAATTACTAAAACGCAAACTAAAATTAAAATGAAAGCTGACAATAAATAAAAATAAAGCTACTTCAAATTATTAATATTATATAAGTATATAAATAATTCTAAAATAACACAAAATATCTGATATGGAGAACTGGGGGTGCCACTTAAATATAAAATTAATCAAGTATTGATTTATTCATTAATTTAGAAAAGTAAAGAAATTACTTGGCAAATTGGCAAATAAATAGACTTAAAAAAATTGATTTAATGGTTTAAAAATGTATTTCAATGCAACAATAAAATAATACATGAATAACAAATTATTAAATGCAACATTTTATAGGTGTGTGTCTTAAAATCCAGTCGAAAGTTCATTAGATGCTCCCACATTTGAACTGTCCAATTTCTTTGAACAATATGGCTTTTTTTAAACGCATATAGAAAAGCAGTGTATAGCATTTATAAAATGCTATTTAAATTAACTATTTATGAAATAAATAGATGTATGTCTATTTATTTGCTGAATTTGTAGTTTAAGCATTTTATGTACTTACATTTTAATTAGTACATAAATACATTTGATGATTAATTTCATTTTTAATCTTTTTTTAAGCAGCACTCCTAGTCCTCCATAGATTCATAATGCTTGATGTCACAACACAAGCTGTTGTAGACCTAATAGAAATTAACAGTGCACCAGAGCAACATTAAAGAAACGTAATGTTACTATAGAGTGATGGCAGGTTTTGACACAGACAGGTGTTTTATTGGTTTACCTCCAGAGAGATGTCATCTCTGCGGGGCAGACTCTGACCCACTGCGGCGAGGGACACCTGCTCGATGTCCCTGATGCTCTTGTTGATGCTGTCGATGGACTGGTCACACTCCCGCTGCCCAGGGGCCTTGTCCCTGTCACATCAGAGGAGACGAGGTTGCTACAGGGTTGCCGTGGGGTGTTTTTCAGCTTAATTTAATTCGATTTTTCAACTCAATACAGATATTGTACATTACAGTTTCATAAAACAGGAGTCAATGCAGACGTTGGTGCTTTTGCTCATGCACACGCACACGCACACACGCACGCACGCACACACGCACACACACACAGGGCTGGCTCAGCTCCAGTTCTGATTGGTTGATCTGGGAGGACAGTGTGTGGAGGGCAGCCAGATGGGCAGCGAGCCGAGCACATCTATTTTTGTTAAATAAGTAATTTATTGAAACTGCTACACTGGGAACTGTTTATGTAAAATGTAATGTATTCCTGTGATGCAAAGCTGAATTTTCAGCATCATTACTCCATTCTTCAGTGTCACATGATCCTTCAGAAATCATTCTGATATGTTGATTTGCTGCTCAGGAATTTTTTTATTATTATTATCAATGTCGAAAACTGTTGTGCTGCTTAAAATGTTGGTAGAAACCATGATACATTCATTTTTCAAGATTCTTTGATGAACAGAAAGTTCAAAAGAACAGCATTTATTTGAAATAGAAATCTTTGGAACATTATAAATGTCATTACTGTCATCCTTCCTGATTCTGAATAAAACATTTTTATGTTCAATAAAGGAAATCTTACTGACGCCAAACTTTTAAACAGTAGTGTGTCTAATAAAAACTAGGTCTAAACGAAATATTACACATATTAGGAAACAGACACCAAATAATAAATAAACACATACCCTATTTATTAAATATACTGTATATTTAAATGTGTACTAAATCTAACACACAGGTGAAATTGTTAAATAATTATTGTGACAGTTTTGTGTGTTTATACATTGATTTGCTTAACTGTTTATGTTTCAATTGAATGTAATAATTATTCTGTATTCATTGGCTTTCCCTGGTTTTCCATTTCACTGCTCGTTGGTGATATTACATCCCCCTGGAGCTGTAATGAGGGGAACAGACTCTGTGTGCGGGAAGATTTGAGAAGAGAACGAGAGCGTGTGTGAGGACTGAACAGCTGCTACTGTTAATAATGCTTGCTCTTCAGTTATTTAATACAAGTTTAAATTAAACCTCCTCTTTATTATTTATCACCTGATGGAGACTGAAGCCGCAAGCTTTTCACATTCACCAAACCGCTGAATCAGGTGTTTATTTGCAAGATGCTGACCTGATGGACGTGATGAGGCTCTTGATGGAGTCTGACACAGTGCGGGAATGGCCTGCCAGGATGGACCAGGTGGGAGGGTCTTTGGGGTTAAGGATGAGCGAGCGGGCGGTCTCTAATAAGTGGGTGGAGCTGTCCAGCATTGAACGGGCTGAGCGAAGGATCGGCTCCTGGGCTGCTGAACCCTGGGATTGAAAACAATTTAATTTAGTGTTTTTAATTATTTAGTTCTTAAAGTCAAATAAAAATGTGAGTACCGTATATAAAGGGAACATAATGTTGTAAATATTTACAAAATATTTTCAGTTTGTAATAAAAAATATTTTTTATGATATTCATAACACATAATACATTTTTTATATTTTTAAAATGTTAAATATTTTTTATTATATTACCCATCCATCAAAAAACAGAACATCAAATGCAAAAATGTGATGAATCACCAAAAATGTTTGAATGTTGATACAAACACACTTTCAGTCCTAAATAATTCTATTAACAACTAACAAGATGTTAAAAACATGCAAGAAGCTGCTGTAAGAACAGAACCAAACTCCCACAAACCCCAGAAACAGACTGAGGTGATAAAATTGTCAGGGACTTGTGTTTAAAAACAAAACTCCCATGAACACTCACTGATCTTTTAGACTTCCTGTGAGGAAGACCAGTGTCTAACAGTCAGTGAACGGAGAGAAACCACGTAGTTTTGGCACAACATTACAGGCAATATTTCAGAGGCAGAGTCATCATCTAATTATTCATGAAGTCAGTGTAGGCACATTTTACAAAGAAATACAGTACACGTGAAGTGACAATTAACCATGTGTGCTAAATTGAAAATTTTTAATTTTAGACTAAATATTAGCAGTTACTTTGGAACCATTGTGACTGATGGTACAAAAATAGACAAATAAATCAATCTTTGCTTGTCTCTGGTTGACAAGAAGCAAAGATAGAGCAACCCACACTAGTGGTGTTTCTTTCCTGAATGAATCAGTGCTTCTGAATGAATTGCTTGAGTGAATAATTCCATAATTCACTCTTAAATCAGACACTTGTTTTGTTTCTAAATGAATCAGTCCTTTTTAACAACTTATTTGAATAAATGATTCAATCACTCACTCAAAAACTCAGTCACTTGATTAATTGCTGAATGAGTAAGTGGAATAGGTTGAGTAAATGATTCAATGACTCACTCATATAGACAGTCAATTGTTTCCTAAATGAATCAGTGCTTTTAATCAAATTGGTCAAGTGAACAGTCTTTATTATGACTCACTAATAAAGACGGGCTATGGCTGAAATCATATACTTCCCTACTATACTGTAGGCGAAAAATGGGAAAGTAGTAATTTGTCCGAAATCACAATATTCATAAAACAGAAGGCCTACTACATCTGGCGATTATCTGAGAATATTTCTGAATGGCAGTAAAGCAATGCAACTGATGCTCACATGACAAAGAAAACATGATGGATGTTGCATATACAGATTATGTTCATACTACCACATTCATACTATATAGAACATACTTTGTTTGCAAAGCAATTACTTATTTAAAAAATGTTTTTACCTACTCAGAGAGTATCTGATTTCAGACACAACTAGTCACTTGTTTTGTTCCTGAAAGAATCAGTGCTTTTGAATGAATCAGTTGAGTAAATTATTAAATGATTCATTCAAAGACAGTCATTTGTTTTGTTCCTGAACGAATCAGTGCTTTTGAACAAATCGGTTGAGTAAATGATTCAATAGCCACGTATACATGCACACTTTTTTGTCATTCCGATTGAAAGATTCGGTGGACTGTTTATATGAGACGTTATCTAATCCGAATGACAACAAATACAAATCACCAGAGGAAAAAAACGCCTGCGTTAATAGCTGCTTGTGCTTGCTATAAACGGACGAATATTTGAATCCCTTGCGTTCATTCGAGCGCTCAGTCATGTGACATTCACATTCATAGAAATTATACGCCCGTCTTCTATCGGACCACACACAGAACCAAACTGATTTCTCGTTTGCAGTTTCTAATAACTAAGTTGCACAGATATATCTATCAGATAAAATAATAAACACAATATAGCTTGATCTCAGCCAGTTGATCAACACACATCATCATATCGCCATCATTTCTAAATGTTAAAGAATTGAGGGATAAAATAACAGTACGACCCTCTGTAACGCAGCTCTGAAATGAATCGTGTTGTGATACTAAGAAGTTTTACTGTACTTAAAATAGAACAAATAAACGATTTCTTACCAAGAGTTGCTGAACAATAAATCAAAGGAGCGTTGCTTTATGAACACGGAGAGTGATTGCAAGGAGCTATATCACAAATAACATTTCCAAGCGTGTTTTCATACATTATTCATGGCGTGAGCACTTATAAATTCAAGCAGATTGGAAATTATGAATCTGCAATAAATCAATACAAAAGACAAAGGCAAATTTTGGTCAAGTTGTTTATTTTCATTGAGCTATACTCTCACCATTGTGTTGTTTCAAGCTGAAAAGCTGAAAATTACGCTTAATTTCAGATCCGTTTTCCACTCCGGTCATGAGAGCAGATATGGCAGTTCATTACACAGCAAGAGTTCTCCATTCTAATGTGTTTATAACTGTATCATTTAAATTTTAACATCTACCTCCACTATTTCCCAGTCTCTACTGTAGTGTCGGTGTTCCCAAATTCCAGAATGCCGCAAAGTAATCAGTTTAATGCATGTTTACTTGGTAGGATTTTAATTTTGTTCGGTTTATAGAAAGGTTTATCCCACCCCTCTCAAACCGATTACAATTTCATTCGGTTTGGACATTTTTATTCCGATTGAGGTGTTTACATGGAACATTTTCATTCGGATTGGACTCTTAAACTGATTACAATGCTCCATGTACACGCACCTACTGATACACTCATAAAGTGACTGTTTCTGAATGAATCAACGTTTTTGATCAAATCGGCTGTAACCTGCAGAAAGATTCACTATTACACAGTTTGTCTGGAAGGCCCAAAAAAGACAAATCCTAACCCCAGAGCATTGTTTTTGGCATTTTTCGATTGGTCTGTCCTCTTGATTTGGTTCAAGATTTAAAATTTGGCTCTAAAAATTCAGTGGAATGAGTACCCACACACTCACACAAAAAAATTATAAATGAAATATTCAGTATTTCATCACCTCATGGCTTATCTGCGCAGGGATGCTGGCAAACTCAGGGTTGGAGGCAAAGGTGGAGAGATTATCCACAGCTTCTATCAGCGGGGTCGTGGCCACTCGGCATCTCTCGCGGTTCTCGTCGGAGAAATCCCCATCCAAGGCCTGAGAAACACAGCAGAGAGATCACATCTGCCGAAACACTTCAATCCTCACGCATAAATAAAGCTTTATCAATGCTTATAAGGTTGCAAATGGTCAGACAAGCTCAAGTTCTTCATGCTAATGCACACGATTCAATCAATTATCAATTACTTTGGTACCAAATAATCTTTTGGTAATTAATTGAAGGCTGTACCTTTATAGTTTTGACAAGGTTAGCCGTGGTATTGGCGACCTCTTTGGCTGACTGCACGAAATGTCTCCGGGCCACAGGATTGGCTGTTTTGGAAGACGCCAGACGACAGGCGTTGCAAAGAGCCGAGGTGTGCTTTGCAACAATGGTAGCTGCTGACAAAACCTACACAACCAAAAAGATGAGGAAATGCAAGCCACAGAGATTCAAAAACCACAAAAAGCCAATCAGGATATGGCCAGACAAGTAAAAAATAAGGAATGAAACTTGATACTAAAGAGCCGGTCACCTGGGATGGGCTGCTGGCCGGGTCCACCAGATTCTGGCAGGCCATCTGAATCGCCTGATTGGCTCTTGCAAACTGGA
This sequence comes from Sinocyclocheilus grahami, assembly GCF_001515645.1. Lineage (NCBI taxonomy): Eukaryota > Metazoa > Chordata > Actinopteri > Cypriniformes > Cyprinidae > Sinocyclocheilus > Sinocyclocheilus grahami. The sequence continues at coordinate 1,479,263 of NW_015505294.1, forward strand.
TGGGATCGACCAATCCCTGATGACCCGACTGGCTGTTGGGGTCTGAGACTCCTACCAAATAAGAGGCCTGACGAAAAATAAAGGCATGTTGAACTAGTAAATTCAACATGAAACCAAAATGTATGTATTTATTTACTTATTATTATATTATATTAATTGTTATATTTATTATTTAATATTATATTATATTATTTATTTCCCTTGTTGTGCAAGATTAATTTGTGTAGTGTACATTATTACAATAAATATGTATTATTACTTTTAAATCTACAAAATAATAAATCACATCAAAATTGTTTCCTTTTTCCACCTCTGAAACGAAAGATAAAACCAATGCAGTGGGCAGAAAAAAATTTATATTAACCAATTAACCAATCACGATAAATTACTTTTGTTTCTTTAATCCATAATTTTTTTTACATGTTTTAATTAATATATTCATAATTATTACATTACATTATACATGACACATTTTTCTTAATTAATTTGTGCACTTAACATTATTTAACTTTTTTTCCCTAATACTACTCCAAAATGAACCCTTTTCCACCTAAAAACATCTCTGCTGACAAAATCAATGCACTGTAGACAGTAAAACATATATAAAATATAAAAAAACGTATATAACCAATAGCAGCATAGCTATGTTTTGAATCTTTTAATTTATTATTTTCTTTCTGTATTATTATATTATATTCTAATTTACTGATGAATAAATACAAGCCCTGTCACCAAAAGCTAAATGTGTTGCAAAAGCATTTTCAAGTTGTCGATTAAATCAAATGGTGTTGATAAAAGTTAGCTATTGAATTTTTTAATCGCATTTCTAAAGCACAATGTTTCAAATGCATTGTGGGAGCAGCTTCAGAGAGTATCAGGCCAAAAGCTCACCTGTCCCGCTGCCTCAGTCAACCCACACAGCGCTTTGGATGCCACACCCACACAATCCCCGAACGCTGGCACGTTTCCCGTCTTACAATGCTGTGAGATTCCAGCCATGGACTCCCCGAGAACCTGTTCAGTCAGACGGTGAGATGTGTAAACATTTGGAACGAACAGATTTCTTTAGAGAATTCAGGAATGTTGTGATGGATTCTTTACCTTGGAATTCTCCATAACGCTCTCAATGCAGTCAAAATAAGAGAGATCGCTGACCGGCTCATTGGGATTGTCCAACATTCCTCGAACAGCCTGTGTGTTCATGGGAGAGGGAAAGGTTAATACGTTGAGATGCTGAGCATGCCTGTTGCTTTGAGATATTTGAGATATTTCTAACTTACAGTATATCAAAGAATTTCAAGGCTCATAAATGTAATAAAAAGCACACCACCAAATACCTCAGAAAATGAACAAAAAGCATTGTGTTTGGGGCAGAAACAACCCATTTCAAAATGATTACACAGGTTTTATTTATTTATTTAGTCATTTAGCAGACGCTTTTATTCAAAGCGACTTACAAATGAGGACAACAGAAGCAATCGATTGTAGTATTAAAAATATTTAAAAATTTGGACCCAAATAATAATTGTTGGCTCTACTTTAACACACAACTGACCTGTGGCTGGTATATTTGAATGCTTCACAAAGGCATCACACAAAACGCTGTTTTTAATCAACAAATAAGGCCAAATATGATCTAACGTTGATCTTATTTATGTAAGACCACCATAGAAGACCTAACCGGAAAAAAACAGGCCCTCATCTTGTTTATTTCATACAGTTTGTAGAAATATATGTGATTATGAATATATACATGTGCATATATATATATATATATATGTTGTAATATTCATATATGTATGTTTATAAGAAAGCAATTAATTATTTTCCTTTACATACATAGAAGTACAAAACCATCATAATTTCATCAATACTCATCTCAAATATAAAACGGATAAAATTTGTAAGATTAAGTGTGTGTGTTCAAGCACCTCGAGTTCCCGTAGAGCATTGTCACACTCTTTTTGTCCTGGTGCCTGCTGGGTACACAGCGTGATGAGTTGATTAATGCTCTCTGTGACCGCTCTGAAACACAGAAAATCACACACAGTCAGAATGACACAAAAAGCTCCTTCAAAGACTTCACTTATCAAATCTATTTTTCTCATTGAGCTTTCACTCCCTAAATGTAGGAAGGAGGCACTAACATTGAGGTCTTACAAATTGATCAGAATCATGACAAAACAAGGTTTTGTTACACTCATATGAGCCAAGATTTGAGCGAGTATGTGTGTGTTGGAGTGTATGTGTGTCAGTCTGCTCTCTCCTTCATTAAGGAAACTAAATCAATCTAGCTCAAAACCCTCAGGAGCAGCTGCTTTCCTGTGGTACCTGAGAGGATTCTACAGCATTCTCTCTCTCTCTCTCTCTCTCACACACACACACACACACACAAAAGCCGTAGTTAATGGTTTGTTAATAGCGAGAATTGGACCTTAAAATAAAGTGTGACCAACAAAATGTATTTACATTGTTTAATAAATGAGGCCCCCAAAGGTTTTGGTTAAAATATGGTTAGCTAGGCATGCTCTCACACACTCATACACACAGTTTCTCATTTTGCAAAAACATTCAGCTGAATAGCTCATGTTTTGTCGTTGGCCAGCAGGCTGCCCCTCAGGTTGACTGGTTAATGATCACTAAACTCTCTCTAGACCGCCGAATGAAGCTCATTCCTACCGTGCCGCAGCTGCAAGGAGGTTCTTGGCATTTGCCGCCCCTGGATCAACGGAGAGGGACTTGGCGGCCAACAGCAGCTTGCTGGATGCCATAGAGATGTTCTTCAGGTTGCCAACCACCTGGATCTGGTCATCTTTGGACTATGGAAACAAAAGACGGCAGCTCAGTCTGCAGTCAAACTATGTTGTTCTTCAACTTTATTTCAGCAGAAAAATGTGCAGTATTCTTTGAATACAGGTTATATTTTATGGTTACAAAATTTAAAGGGATAGGTTACCTAAAAATATCACTACCCTCATTTCATTTTAAACCCATATGACTGACTTACTTCTAAAGATCACAAAAGATGTTTTTAATAACATACTCGTCACTTTTCTATGGAGGCTTGTTTCTGCCACGGAATACAAACAAAGGTAATTTCGACTTTTTTATTTCACAATTCTAACTTTACTTCTTGCAATTCTGTTATAAACTTAGAATTTTAAGACGTAAACTCAGAATTGTGAGGAAAAACAGTAAAAACTGCAAAATGTAAACTTGCTTGTAATACTTTTCCATGCAAGTATAAACGGGGAAGCTTTCAAACTTCAAAAAGGATGCAAAATACCATAAAAGTATCATAAAAGTGGTCCATACGGCTTACTTAAGCAACATATTTCCCGTCTTCTGTAGACATATGACAGCTTTGTGTGCAGAACAGACCGAAACAGGTGGTAAACCATTGTCTGCCTTTCAAGGCATTGTAGGCCTACTGAATATTAATTATATGATTCCACATAATTAATATTCATGATCCAAGTTGATTCACTGTACAAAAATCAAAAGTTGAGAAGGCAACCAGCTTCAGGACATTTTAGAGCTTTTTCAGCTTGTTTTTGTAGTAGATTTTTGAGTTTTCTCAACTTTTTGTTGTATAAACTGAAAACAACAAGTTGAGAAAACTCAAATCTCCTGATAAAGTTGAGAAGGCAACCAGCTTCAGGACATTTTAGAGCTTTTTCAGCTTGTTTTTGTAGTAGATTTTTGAGTTTTTCTCAACTTTTTGTTGTATAAACTGAAAACAACAAGTTGAGAAAACTCAAATCTCCTGAAGCTGGTTGCCTTAAACTTTTACGTTTTCCCAACCTTTGATTTTTTACAGTGTTTGCTTTTCTAATTTTGCCCTTAAAAAGAGCAAACCGTGGCTCTTATTTTACATATCATTTCGATGGGCATTAGTCTCAAAGAGCTAGACTATCTGCTGATAGCTTCTGGCCTGTTCTGTCCAGCCAGACCTCTGTGTCCCGCACTATCCCTCAGTCATCCTTTAACGGGCATTTCATGCTCCATCAACCCCTCTGCTCACCTATCTCTCCAAATGAATCAACAAAACATGCAGAACCAGAACATCATCAAAGATTTCATTAGGGTGGAGCATCTTCATGCTCTCTGAAACAATTATGTGCCTGAGTGAATTAGATGTGAGGCGCTAATTAACAAATGAATCATTTTAGAAAATGTGAACGCCATTTGTTTTTTCTCTTTGGTTAGTTGTTTAACATATATACTGTGTATACTACCTTTCAAAAGTTACTGTATTTTTAAACATAAATGCAGCCTTGGTGAGCATACGTAACTACTTTCAAAAACATCTTACATCTTTTGAACAATAGTATACATGTGTACATGAAAAATTTTCATTATTGTTATTTCAACAAAATGCAAAATGTTGTGCAAAGCAACAAATTCAAGGATTTTGGACCTAATCTAGCTGTTTAATAAACCTGGCATTGTGTATTATGAATATTGTTAGCTCTTTGAAGAGTTGTTTGGTTCCTCTTTTGTAAGTCGCTTTAGATAAAAGCATCTGCTAAATGCATAAATGTAAATGGACCAATGAGATTTCTCTGTGGGCGGAGCATGTTAAGAACGATCTCTCAGCTCTAAGAGGGTGCTGAAACTGTACCTGAGTGTGTCCGGCCATCTCGATGCCAGCATCTAAAAACTCGTCAAAGTCTTGGCTGAACTTCCCGGAAGCCACAGCCAGCTGGCTGCTGCTCCCACGTGTAGACTGCACCACATCTCCGGCTGAATGATTGAGCTCCGCTGCCGTGTGGTTCAGGTCAGTCTGGGCCTCTTGGAAGGATTTGGAGCATGGAGGAAACTGGAAAAAGTTAGGGTTGATCACTGTTGGGCCTCATTCATGAAACATGATCAGATGGAATTTCTGTGAACAGCATTTATAAATTGCAACAATTTATGTAATAACATTTTTCGGATAATTTACACAGTTTTATGTTTAGACTCACTAGTAGCTACACAGAACCGACAAAAAAACGTACATTTTCCACAAGCAATTTTTTACTGGCTTCGCCAATGCTCCTGAGAGCCATGTCCACATCCTTCTGTCCAGGTAAGCAGTTCACACAGTTATTCAGAGAGTGAGAGACAGCCTTCGCCACCTGAAAAACACCAACAAACACGCACATTCCCACCAATAACTCTACAAAAGCCCGGAGAGATGCGGCGTGAATCTAAAATTCAAATCAGCCCCTCGGCACAACAGAGAAATCTGTGTCCCTAATTTATGCCACTGTCACAGACATATGCCAAGCAATATGTTTGCATCCCAAAGGAACCTGTGTGAATCAGGAGGCACGCTGGTGCCTTCCAGAAAAAGGGTGCGCCGAGAAACAGAGAGACAATAGAAAATAGCTCAGTTTATTGGAGATAATTGCCAAGAGGGAGCTGATGGGAGATTGATCTGGTTTTAACACAGTAGCTGAAGAAGACAAAAACTATTCTGGCCTCATATAAAGATGAATAAATACTTTTTTTTTGGATAACTATGCAACCAAACTTCTATTTTAGCTTCTACTTGTCATTGAATACATGTTCTCGCAGATGGGTGGACATCTGTCGTTATTTGCGTGTTGTTTAATGGTGGAATGCATGTAATGTGCGTCGTTCTACCTGTGCTAATCTCTGCTGGCTCTCTGCATCACCAGGGCACACTAGGGCTTGGTGGGCTTCGTGGATTAGCATGGCCGAGCCCTCCATCACGTGACAGGCAGAGTCCAGCATGGCCGCTGCAGCTTGGGGCTCCACGGTACTCGCTGCCACTCCCCTCGCGGCCTGGGCCAACGTCCTCAGAGCTTGAGCGGTTTCCCTTGCTGCCACTCCTGCCGCAAACACACACACACACAAATATAAGCAATTGAAAATATATATTATAACTGGTATATGGACCAGGACGATTAATTGGACATTTTTTGGCATTCTGAGGTTACATCTATCACAGTAATCTAACAATATAATCATCAGACCAATTAATTGGCCAATATTTGCAATTTTGAGATTATATTTATTACAATGATCTACCGATATAACAGACCGATTAATTGGCCAATATTTGGCATTCTTAGATTATATCTATCACAGTGGTCTACCAATATAATCATCAGACTGATTAATCAACCACTATTTGCCATTTTGAGATTATATCTATTACAATGATCTACCAATATAACAGTCAGACTTTTGTATTCAGACTGATTATTTGTACGATATTTTGCATTCTGAGATTAAATCACTGTGATCTACCAATAAAACAGATTTAGTAATTAGAGAGCATTTGACAATTTGATATTATATCCATCACAGGGATCTACTGATATAACAGTCAGACCAATTAACTGGACAATATTTGAGATTCTGCTATTATATCTATTACAGTGATATACCGATATAACAGCTAGACCGAATAATCGGATAATATTTGCAATATTTCTGAGATTATATCAGTGATCAACCAATATATTAACAAGACTATTCTTGGTATTCTGAGATTATATTTATTTTAGCAATTGGGCAATTTATCACCAATTAATCAGTCAATATACATCAACCAGACTGAATGATTTTGAGATTATATTTATCATAGTGATTGACCAATATATTGGCCAGTCTGATTAATCTGCATAAATTTGCCATTTAATATTATATCTTTCTAGCATATTGATCGACCAATATATCAGCCAATATTTAACACTGTGACATTATATCTATCTCAGTGATTAGCTGATTTATTGACTAGAGTGATAAGTCATTGAATTTGGCAATTATTGGCTGATTAATCTGCCAGTATCTGACATTATGAGATTATTTTGATCATAATGATCAACCAATATATTGATCAGATCATTTAATCTATGATATCTGTCATTAGGAGATTATAATTATCAGTGTTCTGATAAACTGGGCAGACTACACTGATATCTAGCAATCTGAGAATATATTTATCATAGCAATCGAACAATATATAACTGGACAATAGTTGGAAAATATTTGGCATTCTGAGATTATATCTATCAGTTATTGACCGATATATCGGCCAGATAATAAATTATATTTGACATTCTGATATTATATTTACCATAGCGATCAAAGGATATATCACTCTGAACAATTAATCAGCTGATTTTTGATTGTATGAGATTCTGTGGTTGATGAGAGACCCTCCCACATGATTGTAAAGTGCTTTAGGTGTACAACAATACACAAAGCTTTATTTATGCATCATTCATTCATTCATATCTATTACAATAACTGACTGGACAAATCCGATTAATTGCCGATATTTGGCATTATATCGTTCTATCATTGTAAAAGACTGAGATTATCTGCATCATTTGATAACGATGTCTGCTTGGCCTAATTAATCTTCAGAGGGTTTGTTTTTAAAGAGAAAATGTGGCAAATAAATAGTTTTGCCAATTTGTATGATTTTTTTGGTTTCATTTTTGGATTCCATTATAGCATTATAAATGGCGTTCAACCACATTCTTCTCTTAATTATCAACACTGGTATCAGTCATCAAAAACACATTTATTTTTATTTTTACATTTACTGACCGACTGCAATAAACTGTAATGCAAAATGAGGGACATTTTTGAAGCACCCAGTCCAAATGTTTTGCTCCAAATAAAGTTTTATGCCTCATTTTGGCTCATGGTTGACTCAGAATGCCCCCGCTGTTCCAGTAAATGAGTGTGGAAAGAAAATAAGGCGCCATATGGGATCTGGCCTTTACTTATAGAACAGAAAGCAAAAAAAAAAAGGGAAGGGCCAATGCAGGCAAATTGCATCAAATTGCATTATCCAGCCAAGTAGAGCCCAATTGCTGATGGTATGTTAAATCTAGTGAAAATAAGATTAATGAGGGACGGGGGTTAGTTATACCCTTGGCTTGAGAAGCTGCAGGAGCCGGAGTGGAAGAGGGGGGATTTGTTCGAGCATGCCATTAAAATCTGTCTTCAGAAGCTCTCCTGAGAGCAACGATCCAGCCAGACAGAGTGAAAAATTGATGGGTGGTGCAGGTAAGTTACAGCATCGCTCTCCTCTCAGTTTTCATGCCGTTAATTTGGAAGAAGCAGCTTTGTTGGGAAAACTCAGCCAGCTTACAAGCATCTCGTAGATGCATGAAATATTAATCGTAGATGAATTTAGATATTTCTGCAAATGTCTCTGTTTTTGTTGCAAAAGATACTTGATAATAAAAACCTGGGTGATTAACTACTTTTTGTTTAGCTCAACTGGTAGAGAATTTCACTAGGGATGCCAAGGTCTTGGGTTCGATTATCTTGAATGCATTGTAAATTGCTTCAGGAGCGTTTATTTAAATTTGTATTCAAATAGTACATAATTCGTTTTAATGTTATTTACAAAAAACAAGACATGCTCATGGATCAACATTTGCTGTTTGTGTTCTACCAAACAATCAAGGACTTAACCCCAAATTCAAAGGGTAATGATGATTGGTTGATGGGATGTTAATCCAGGAATGTGTCCTACTTGTGTAAATCCTGTTGTTATACTGCACGTTTCATATTCAGGATAGATATATTCTCCTGAAATATTGTGTTTCATATGCTGAAAAGCAACATAAGTCATCTCACCAGTATAATGTTCGTTGCCCTGGGCGGCACAGGTCAATAACTGGGCCATGGAGGAGCCCACAGCTTTAGACGTACTTCCGAGATCCTGAGCGCACTTCTCCAACTACAGACACAAGTGTGAAGAAGTAACGGTGAGGACTACTGCTAACAAGTTTGATGATTTAGTTTTATGTGATAAATTTCACCTACCGATTCTCCAGGTAGCGGTTTGAGTTGTCCTTCCAGTGTGGCCATTTTAGCATCTTGCAGTTCACTCTTGAGAGTCTGAACAGCATTGAGAGCCGAGTCGATCTCCAGAGGACCACACGCCTCATGAGCCTATGAAACAATACACAAATATAACAAACAAACAAAAACATTTACAGCCAACTTTTGTGAAAAAAGCTCCATTGTCCATACACCTTAGACAGGGTAGTGCCATTTTCTATTTTTGACAGGACTGAACACAAAGCTCTGAGGGACTGAAGTGCAGTGCGTTTAGTGGATTCTACTGTTGTTTAACAATATATCAATTGTTCAGCTGATAAATGTCTTTCTGAAAAAAGTTAAAAGTAGTTAAAAACCTCATAAAACAGTTTTGAAAGTGAGTTGCGTAAAATTACGTCATCTAGGACCTTTATACAGTGCCATTGTTAAGACTGTAAGTCTATTTGTTTTCATCCTTGTTAATTTCAATATGGCGTCTAAGTCTATTATCAATAGTGTAGATATTCTTTCACAGCTTAAAACAATTTTAACGACTGTCTGTCGCACTCATGAAAAGTTCCTATTTGCACAGATTCCCACTGAAATTCAACTGTGAAAATGTGACCACACTTTAAATTTTGAGAAAACTATCATTTCTGTCCAAACTGTCCCTTTAAAACATGAGTAATGGAAGGATGAATCTCTACGCCTGATTATTATTACAATATGCTTCAGTATTTAAAGGTGTTTTGGATCTACTAGGAGGCAGTGAACTGTGGGCACCTTCTGTGCAGCTGTGCGCAGCTCTGCCAGGCAGGTGGCCAGGTTCTTGGCACACTGACCAAGTTGCATCGCAGCTGCCTGGTCAGTTACCGTCGGAACGGCCGCTTTAGCAGACGTCACCATTTTGCTTCCCGGCTGTTTGGAGACAGAAACAATGTGAGGATCATTTAAACGTCAAATCAGAGGCTGCTAAACAAACATAGAATGTGCGTTTTACCTGCAGGAAACTCTGGCTGGCGATGATAAGGGCGAGTTGGGCACCAAGATCTTCCGGGTAGGCCTGACTGCCCCTCATTCCCTGTACTAGTTGTGGGATATGGTCGGCCACTGCCTGAAGAGCATCCACAAATCCACAGTCGGAATAGTTTTATTCAAATTCAAAAATCCTGAACTAAACAGAACAGAACTACCCACAATACCTTGCAGCTGAACACGAGCTGCTGATGTGACATGGTGTTCTTATTGGATGCAGCTGCATTCTGGGCGGCGGCAATGGTTTGCGTAGCTGCGGCTGCGGCCTGCTTAGCTGCATTCTGTTCCAGACAAATAACAATAATGAATTACAGCTTCAATAATTACTAACACAGCAAATAACAAACGTGGAAACAGTGGCGGTCTATTACATCTGGTAGGGCTGCACAATTTGGAGAAGGAAAAAAAAAAACTAATAGCAATTTATTTTTTAAAATAAAAATCGTGATAAAAAAAAAAGTAGGACAGCACTATTTGACCAAAAACACTGTGAATATACTGTGAATATATATATAAATATGACAATTCAACAACAACAACAATAATAAATATATTGCTACAACTACTATTACTATGCTAAAAAATATTATTTTATATAAATACAAATATAAATATTTATTTAGTAATAATAATAGTATTATATAAATAAAAATAAGAAATATTATTGCTATATATAATAAAAATTATAATATTTTTTACAATACAGTTTAAATTATTTTTTCTTTATTTATTTATTAGGAATAATAACCACAAACTACTACTACTATTGCTAAATAAAAATAGTAAATAAAACTATTGTAATATTTCAATGTAAAATAAAAAAACAAGTATTTAAGAACATAATAATAATAATAATTTTATATTTAAACCAACTGTAAAATTACAATACCTAATTTCTTCATGTTCAGTGTATGCATTTGTTCAGTATATATATATATATATTTTTTTTTTTATATAATTAAATTGCAGTCTTTGCGACTTGATAATCACACTAAGCAATATTGCGATTTTGGTTTTATTTCAATTAACTGTGCTGCCCTAAACTTTGGCATCACTGTGCACCGGGTTAGATGTAGTGTTAACCATACAAAAACCTGACTGTTCTGAGTGAATTTCATTACAGGTTCAGCAAGGATTGTAGAGCATTTGGGATGTTTCTGGCGATGTCCATCATAAAAGGATTTTGCAAAATCCAGTGGCAGCATGCTACACTTTAGAAGTAAGAGCAAAAGAAGGCGAGCAACATGAAAAAGATTCTTTGTTTTATGAAAGAATATTCCATGTGTGAGGAAGGATGATAAATGGAAGAGACAGAAAAAAAGAACCTCAAGAACAAAGCCATTTTTGTTGATGTGAAGAGACCAAACAGAACCAGAACGCTGGATTCCACTGACTGAAACTGTCGGCCAATGGAAAAATACCCGCTATGGAAACTAGACTGCTACCACATACAGGCTGATAAAAAGCCACCTCTTCCTTGCTAATACAAGTTTTGACCTAAACAGACACAAAACTGGGGATGGATGCTGTTGAGCTTAAAAATGGGCTTGCACAGTAATCCATTTTTACATTTTATTAGCGTCCTCCATACCACTATAATTTAGTATGTTAAAACTGTGTGATTCAAGGCAGGATCAAACACAGAGCGGACACTGAACGGGAGGTGGCATAATACATGTCCTCACCTCCAGTCGGTGAATGAGTTTCTTTTTGATGGCATTCTGAGCGGCTGCGTTGGTGGCGACCCGTAACCCTTCAGCAGCCTCTCGCAGCCTCTGCTGCTGGTCTTCATTTTCTGGGTATGCAGCAGCACCCTGCACAAAAACAACACAGGTATTTGGTTAGTTTTATGTACCGTACCTACTTCTGTGAATTGGTTTTAATAGCAGTCTACATTACTGTATATGTGTTGTTAACATGCAACAATAGCTTGTTTTGGGTAATTTTTCTCATGGGCTATGTTCAGAATGGAAGCAAACTGCTTACTAAATATGTGCATTATATGCTCTACACTGCCTAATATTTTATAAAAAGGTTTAAATTAAAATAAGGTTAAAAAAAATGTAAAAAAAAATTCTGAATTGCGCTACATAAAGTTGCATTTTTTTCAGATACATAGTAATAAAAAATAAAGTTGCAATTATGTGTAATGTTCACAATTTGTCTCAATTACAAGATATCATAATTGAGTTCTACAATTTCTTCTACAATTACCCCATCAACTTCGGTCAGAAATCTTAGTGTAACCTTTGATGACCAGCTGACCTTCAAAGACCACATTGCAAAGACTGCTCGATCTTGCAGGTTTGCATTGCACAACATCAGAAAGATCAGGCCCTTTCTAACGGAGCATGTTGCACAACTTCTTGTCCAGGCCCTTGTCATTTCTAGGCTGGATTACAATGCTCTTCTGGCTGGACTTCCATCAAGCACAATCAAACCTCTACAAATGATTCAGAATGCAGCGGCACGACTCGTCTTCAATGAGCCCAAAAGAGCCCATGTTACACCTCTCTTTATCTCCTTGCACTGGCTACCGGTTGCGGCTCGCATCAAGTTCAAGACATTGTAAAAAAAAAAAAAAAAAAAAAAAAAAAAACAATTGTCTTTCCCTTTATTTATTCCTTCTCTTTCTAGGTTGTACTTATTTGAACAATGCCTAAAACTTGGTATTACAAGCACTTCCTGTGTCTGTTTGCCTCTTTAAGAAGAATCGCTTTATGTATCCCCCAATTGTAAGTCGCTTTGGATAAAAGCGTCTGCAAAATGACTAAATGTAAATATCGTCACTATTGTGAATGTTAAAGTCACAGTTATGAGATATAGTCACAATTATTAAAAATAAAACTACAATTACGAGATATAAAGTCACAATTATGAGATATAATCACAATTATGGGAAATAAAACCACAGTTGTGAGATATAAAGTCATAATTATGATATTTAATTACAATTATGGGAAATAAAAACACAATTGTGAGATATAGTCACAATTATTGGAAAAAACCCCCAAATAATTACGAGATATAAAGTCACAATTATGCGATACAGTCACAATTATTGGAAATAAAACCTCAATTGTGAGATATAAAGTCATAATTATGAAATATTGTTACCATTATGGGAAATAAACCACAATTATGGGAAATAAAACCACAATTGTGAGATATAAAGTCATAATTATGAAATATTGTTACGATTATGGGAAATAAAACCACAATTATGGGAAATAAAACCACAATTGTGAGATATAGTCACAATTATTGGAAATAAAACCACAATTACGAGATATAAAGTCACAATTATGAGATATTGTTACGATTATGGGAAATAAACCACAATTATGGGATTTAAAACCACAATTGTGAGATATAGTCACAATTATGAGATACAGTCAAAATTATGGGAAATAAAGGAACATTTGGGAGATGTAAGGGCGCAACTATGAGATACAGTCACAATAATGAAATAAAACATTACAATAATGAGAGAACGTCACAGATTTTTTTTTTTACTATGATGTGGAAATAGACTTTCAACTGACACTTTTGTTCCAAAAAATAATATGCTATATTGTTATTGAATAACCTCACTACATTGCATGTTTACAGTAGTTAGCAAATGGTATCCAGGTATCAAATCACAAATTAATACAGTTAATTAATCTAAATTTTTGTAAAAAATATCTCGTCTATGACTGTTCAATCATATAATAATCAAGAAAAAGACGTTTAAGCAGAGGCTGTGTTATATTTTGAATATAGTCATATATACCATAGTCATATATAAACACTGACAGTATACATAACTGCAAATTACTTTAAAAACTAGTAGCTAATATGCCATTTTGAAGCCTTGGTGTTTCTCTTTGTTCCACTTTATCTCCTTGTTTAATGGTTAAACAGAAAGTGAAAGGCAATTCTCAGAGGACAAAGTTGTCACAGATAAATCCCAGACTCGGTCAGCCCTGTGAAGGGAAATTTGTCAGCGACAGCAGAACTCTTAGCTACACCATCCGCACACTTACGGTGCATTACAAAACATTCAATGCAAAGAGGAATTAGGGGGTGTCTGCTCCATCTCTGTTACCAAGGAAACCGGTCTGTGGCTCATTCCTCCTCTTTACATTTGCAAATGGCAGTGATGTTGTGATTAATGTATCATGTATCAAATGTGCCTAACAAACCATAAGCCTGCACTTCATATGGCTGCATAAGAATCATATCCTGACCATTTATAATTCTCTGTGTTGCTGATGGGGATTGAAAATTGAATCTGTGGTCCATCTTATCACGAGTCGAATCTAAATGATGGCTCAAGGCTCTTTTAGGTATCAGAGATGAAGCAGTGATGAGGAGAAGCACATTACAGTGTGGCTGCTGATTCTGGGTCCTTCTGATTTTGGATATTAAAAAAACACAAAAAAAATGGAAACATACAAAATGACCTACAGCGAGCATTCTTTTTTACCCTTACAAAAAGATCTGTAGCAGTACCATAGTACAACGATGGTATCATGTTAAACATTTGATATAGTACTGAATGATTATATATTATGTTATTACCATGATATGGCAAGGCATTCCAAAGAGTAATATGTCCTAAAGCATGGAGCAGCCATGATACATGTTCAAAAAACATGGTATTACCATGCTGCACATACATACATAAATATACATACATGAACCTAAAACAAAAACCCCCAAAATAAAACAGAACATAAAACAAAAACTCCAAACAAAACTGAACCCCCCCCCCCCCCAAAAAAAAACCTCGAAACCCAAAAAACAAACAAAGTGAAACAAAAACACTATAACAAACTAAAAAACACAAAACACGCACACGGTCCGTGTACGTCTGTGTCCATTAGTTTTTAGTTTTTTAACCCAGAACGGAAATATGGAAAATGCGGTTTCTTCTTTAATGGCTCAAACACTGATGAATAGAATAAGCAGACACAAACTAATTTTCATTATTCAAAATTAGTATTTCATTAAAAATCGTAAAAAATATATAAAGCTTGTTTTTTAATGTATATAATGCTAAATTTAATTTCCACCTTTTTTTAGCATGTCTATACAGACGCTAGCGCCCTCTCGCGCTACTGACGTGGCTACCATAACTGCTTTATGAAAACCTTTAGCTTCGATATTTTTATGATCTTAAAGTGCCCTTATTATGCCCCCTATTATTTCTAAGGTTCCTAGTATTGTTTTGGGAGTCTCCTACAATAGGTTTACATGCATGCAAGGTCAAACAACCCTTTCGTTTCCTCAAAATATGCATTTAATATCACCTCATTTTCCAACGATTCTCAAACGATTTGTTCGAAGCAGTTCTAAGATTCAGTCTCTCTAAACCCCTCCTATGGTCGAGCCTCATTGATTATAACGGATTTTTGTGAGATCGCGATAAACTGAAATAAATGACAGCTTTATAATTATTATAGGGAGCGCAGAGTGCACTTTCTTGGCTAATTCATTCAGAATTTGAATACATTTTTCTTTTCATGAGGCTGTTGGACCAGTGACAGCTGCATGCTGTAAAGTTTTGGCAGTGACATCCGCATATAGACTGCGACCAAAATGGTCACATTTGTGACAATTTTTTGAGAATGTGCGAGTTCAAATTTGACGTGGTCGCATTTGTGCGAGTGCATGGTCTGCCCTGCTCCAAAGCGTCTGCTCCATACAGCGAGGCACACTGTAGCAGGAGTCAGATTTCACTGATCACGTGAAGAGAGGTGCTTTCAGTGCGAATGCTTCAGGTGTAGAGCCTGGTTTATAGGCTACTTGCCATGTCAGCACAAGCGCGAACGTGCGGAGATGGTCCTGACTGCAGAACACAAGATTCAGGGGGCGTGGTTGGATCCAGATCCAACTCCTCCCACCTTACGTATACCTAAACCTACCTGTCTCCACCCCCTGATCCCTAAACCTACCCGTCTCCACCCCTAAACCTACCCATCTCCACCCAATATGGATCCACATCTAAGGGGTGGAGATTGGTAGGTTTAGGGGTGGAGACGGGTAGGTTTAGGTATATGCATATGTAAGGTGGGAGGAGTTGGATCTGGAGCCAACCACGCCCCCTGGATCTTTTGATTCCTCACTGTTTGCCAAACATTCTGTAATTTATTAGTTAGTATATAATATAGCATGTGGAGCCATGCCTCATCTTATTCATTTTTGTTAATAAACATTATGTAAGCTAGTTTGTCATTATAGCCTACTGTTTTATTGTTGTTGTGCTTTTTAATTAAAAATAACAATGAATCAATCTTTTGTTTTAGTCTTATAAAGTGAAAGGTGTATAGATATAAGCAAAACAGACAATGATCTTTTCTTGTAAAATGTGACACCAAGATCGCGAATTCGAAAGTGAAAGCGTCCAAAGTCTGGCTTATAACACAGCAAAAGAGGAATTCCCGTTCACAAAATTCAAATCACAAATAATACTGATGAAAAAGAACGGGTTTAATGTTGAACACTCGTTACCATATAACTATAAACTATGATAAAGGTTCATCAGCATGCATCGATTAATGCCATGTTGTAGCAAAAAAAAAAAAAAAAAACTGCGACCAAATTATGTGCTCGTGCGACCAACTGAGAAACACGGACCGTGTACTTTTAGATCCATTAGTTTTTATTTTTTTAACCATGATGGAAAAAAAGAAAAAAAGAACGGTTGTTGTATTTTTAAATGCTATGTTGAAAACCAAAACTGAAATCTTTTAAGATTTTTGTTTATGACTTTCTGCACATATAATAAACATTTGAAAAATGCACAAATGAATACAGAAACATGTCGATTTACTAGTTTTCTTTGGCCAAATTAGAAGTAATGCTTCTCCTGCACGCAGTTGAGAACTAAAGCCATCTCTGGAACAATGCAAAGACCTAATACAAATATAATTTTAAAATAGACATTGCAGAATCCTGGGAGCTTTATCGTCATGAAATTATATATTGGGGTATAATTTTGTCATAATTTTGTGTGCTATCTGCGTCACGGTATTGGAGAGGACCATTCATGGTTGCTCAAAGTACATAGTCTACAGTACATCATGTTAGAGCATTACATGAGACTTTAATTTATAGGGCAAATATATACCAAATATAATATTTTTAATATATTTTATGTATAAATATATAAAATAATAATTTCTCCTACTTCTCCAGATACAGACAGGCCCGGTTCTAGAAACAATTCACTGAGGGTGCTTCTGAAATCAGTGAGGGTGCTCTAGCCTTAATGTACATCTATTTGGACATATTTTTGCCCTGTCTATTGTTATGGTTATTTAACAATTATATGCGCATGTCACTCTCGAAACCTTGCAGCGTGTAAGCAGTAACGGGTCCTCTTTGCACCATGAAAAACAAAACTTATTCAAATTCTGAATGGAAAGTGCGCAAAGAGTGCTCTCTTTATAATTATAAAGCTGTCACTTATTTCCGGAGAAACAATAATGTACAGTATGTGGAAAATAATGTGTTTTTTGAACCTTAAAACACATTTTAGGTTTTCAAATACACAAAATAATGTTCTTTTTAGCAGCATCATATGACCCCTTTAAAACAAACATTATTTACAAAATATAAAATTATTATTTGGTGGAAATTGTCATGGTACCTGTCAAAACAAACTATTTCATGGTATGAAATTATGGCATAATCAAGGTATTTTTTTATACTGTAAATGCTGAGTTAGTATCTTGCTCTAGTTTTCATACCTTTGCAGCTTCCACCATTCTGGCAGTGGCATCGGCCAACAGCTTGGCAGCCGCGAGTAGTTTCTTGGAATTATCCACATCGATTTCAGCCTCGGCGTCGGAGCGCATCGCATTCACCAAGTCCGAGGTGGCCTGGGCCAGAACCCGCGCCTGTCGTACCATTTCACCTGTAAATGTGAAAATAAATGTTATTTATAGTGGGCAGATTTTATGTTTCTTCAGAAACATCTACAGGCATATTCTTGGCTCCTTCCACAGTATATTCACTGTCCTTGACTGCAGACCGGAGGAGAAAAAAACCAACAGCCATTCCACGTTTCTTTGATGTGTGTGAATCTGGCTCCGCTGAAGCTGTTCTCTTTGAAAATCAATCTTTCTGCTTTCTCTCTGCATATCGCTTCAGGAACCGAAGTGCTCAAATGGTTGTGCACCCGTGTGACCTGTAGTACATCATTGATCAAGGGCCCTTTCAAAAGCGTGCCTACTCGTTTTCCATAAATGGACTCTGTATTTCCCGAACACCTACATAGATCCAGAAATACAAGCGTTGACAAGATTATCAAGGGAGAGAGGTGTGCTTAAGGGGTGTTTTACCTCTCGAAACGTAGGATGGATTCAGTGTGAAAATAGTAAGCTTGTTAAATCAACATGAAGCAGCATTCACCCATTTTACTTTCTCTATTTCAGAGTTAAATGACAAAAAAAAGAAAGAAGGCTGGACTTGATTTGATTCACTGCAAAATGAAAAGTAGGCTTTTAATAACAGAATGAAGTCAAACCTGAATGCAAGTTCGCAGCTGAATGTGGGCCACAACCTCACTTCTGAAATACCGCCACGTTTGAGGATGCTTTTTGACTGGGATGTGGAGACTGGAGGTCAGGTTCATCTTTGAGAACATCTCAATGTATTTAAACAGTAACACTTATTTTATAAATGCAGTGCATTTGCCATTATTTGCATTAAATCAGTGAATTAACAACAACAGTAGCCTAAAACAATGATTAAACAGCTGTTTGGTTGTTGGTTGCTGAAATTCTTTCATTTGGGGTTTACCAAAAAAGTATTTATTGATAGATTACTTAATATGTTTGGATAATTCTTTGTTCAAATGACAAATGTTTAGCTTAACAATAATAAAAAAAAGTAAATAAAATTGCAAAATGCAAATTTTGACTGCAAAATAACTTTAAATAAATAAAATGGCTTTAACAGCAATAATAATAATAATAATAATCATCAATAAAATGATTTACTGTATTTACAATAATATAAAGATATCATACTTTACATGTTAGAATTTTAAAAATGATTTAAATATAATTCAACAATTTAATTCATTCATTCAAATCCTGTACGAAAAATACTAAGGATTTAATTTAATACCTCTTAATATTCCAATTTTTATAACTGGATCAAAAAAAAACAACATTATATTTTCTGAATTTATTTTTAATGAATTTATTTTTGAGTGAATATTTTGTAAAAAGCATTTAAAATAAATATTTATATATAAATACTGTATATATTTATTATTTATTGTAGTCTAAATTATTAAGTTATTCAAAAAGCATAAATAAAATCATTTAATTTGGTTCTGCATATTGGCTAAAGAATTTTTTTTTTTAATCGTTCATAAAACAATATCTACCAATTGCCAATATTAAGTAATGTTAAGGTCGCATGGCTTGAGTGATGTCAGCAAAAAATTACATTTGTTTCAGCAAATTACTACATGAAGGGGTACAAAAAGTAAATTTTTTTCTTCTAAATAACTGATGAATCATGCACAATACAAACCATAATGTGTATTAAAGCAAACAGAGTCAATATTGATTTATTCTTGACTTTCAAGCTAAACAAATCTTTGATGATGATGATTTGTTGGCTCGGGTCGTTTATCATGTTCCATGTTTAACTTGAACAGTTGCAGTCAACCCCACCAGCAGCTTTTGCCATGTGTTTTCCTTTAAAAAGTTCAAAGACAGGGCGTGCGTGATTGAGAGCAGATCTGATGCTCTGTAGCGGTTTTATATGACATGTTTTCAACAACCTTGCGGGCGCAGAATCTTTTGAGGATTCTTTAGACTTACGGCCATAGCATAACAAACATCTTCAGTTTTGAAAACAGCCCAAAAACACAGCTCAGACCGCAGACAAAATAGAGACAAGATACAAAGGCTGAGCAAAGCTAGCAAGCTAAATATTTGTCAGCGCATTATATTGGAGAATTAATGTTGCTTATGGTTCACCTGAATTAGGACTGCAAGTGGGTGAGATGTTAGTGCACAATTGAGAGCTTCAAAATGAGGCCAGGAACAGCAAAAAAAAATGGTGCAATTCTGAATATGGACAAGCTAATCCTATTGTGTCACAGCACAGATATGCTTTGTCTGGACGATGTGCCTGAAAGATATTAAAGCTCTCTTGCATATTACTGTATGCTTATTTGACTTTGATTTCCATTTATTAAATAAATTCTCTGTAGCCTGGAATTGTTTTACATCCTGTGGTACAGACCCATCTATCGAATTTAGTGGCACTTTCCAAGGCGAAAATTGTGCTCATTTTTGTGGTTAGGGGATTTGAACAATCCCTTAACCCCAAGTAATAAACACTGGCGCATAATTCATCCTGCATTGTGCATGACAGCTCAAATTTTGCAGCTTGTTGAGGAGAGGTGTGCTATTACTTAATGTTCAACCATATGGTTTTGGTGGAGAACGCGGGCAAAGAAAACTATTAAATGACATTAGGTCGCATCTAGAGACCAGTCAGACTTGAAGGTGGGCACTTTTAATATTCAATTACCAATTGCCACAACAATTGGATGTAAAATTTTACAAAAGTTTTACAAATTATACAAAGATTGTATTTTTTAAAATTATTTTTTATTTTATTTATTAATACTTTTTATTTTATTAAACAATTACTTACAGTCATTAAATTATGTCATACGATACACTATTCAAAAGTTTGGTGTCAGTAAGGTTTTTATATATATAAACCTTAAATTTCTATTCATCAAACAATTTTGAAAAAATGTTTCACAAAAATATTAAGCAGCACCAATATTTTTTTTATCACTCAGATCCGGTTATAGTTTTTATTCATATTTGAATTTTTCTTTTTATATTTTTTTTATGTCTGCATATTTATTTATTTTTATTCCAGTTTAATTTGATTTTAGTACTTCAAGATAAATTAAATTAAAATGAGAAATACTGCCTTGGCAACTAGCTGAAAAAAAGAAAGAAAAGGTAACATTTATTTATTCCAAATAAAATGTTGCAATAAATAATAGAATAATAGAAAAAGTAATATTTTAGTTAACTATAATAACCCTGAGCAGCACAACTGTTTTCAACACTGATAACAATAAGAAATGTTTCTCTAGCAAAAAGTAGGCAAAGAAAACTATGGGTGCATCTCAATCAGTAAGGGCACTGATCAGGGAGTGGGCCATTTTAAGGGCTGTCTCAATCATGAAATCCTTCCAGTGCACTGGAACGTTCGCTCCCTGAAAAATCCCACATTGCAATAAATAATAGAATAATAGAAAAAGTAATATTTTAGTTAACTATAATAACCCTGAGCAGCACAACTGTTTTCAACACTGATAACAATAAGAAATGTTTCTCTAGCAAAAAGTAGGCAAAGAAAACTATGGGTGCATCTCAATCAGTAAGGGCACTGATCAGGGAGTGGGCCATTTTAAGGGCTGTCTCAATCATGAAATCCTTCCAGTGCACTGGAACGTTCGCTCCCTGAAAAATCCCACAATGCACCGCAAAAACTAGGGAGCATTGGAGCTCACTGTGCTGGAAATAACGTCACATTACTGAAGTGCGAAACATAAACCACACGAGCCAACTCGATAAATATAATGACACGCGATAGAAGATTTGAAAAGACAAAACGTTTTTTAGTATATTTCAACATAAACACACATCGCTAGACAGGTAATGAACACATCTAATTAACATTCATAATTAATATTCGGCTGAAATGTTGTAAGAACATGTAACAGGACGATGTGTTTAAAGAGAGTAAAAAATTAGATAAAAATTAGATTGGTCCTGCCTGTTAATTCCAGTGATGACGTTCTATTATTTTCTCCTTTGACGTTGTACGTAATCATGTCACTGGAATTTGAGTGATCACTGTCCCAACATGCAGTGAGTCAGGGAACTAACCAGTGACCGAATTAGTGTACACGATCTACTGATTCACGAGCTCAGGAGCTAGGGAGCTGATTGGGACGCACCCTATGAAATGCCATTTAAGGCTGTATCTAGAGATCAGTTAAACTTGGAGGTGGGCTTTTTTAATTTAACACCCCTAGCAACCCCACAAAACACCTTAGCAAACGCATTGCAATAATTCGGGCAAATTTTAGGAAACTATCAGTTCAGGACAGACTCACCAGCATCCCCCATTGAGGTGAAAATGTTCTCCGTTACGGTCATGATGGTGTCGGTGGCCTGGTCGTAGCGTCCGATCGGCTCGCCGCAGCTGGCATAGTGGCGTACGTGCTGCAGCAGGTCGCTGAGGGCCTGGCTGACTGCGCCAGCCGCCAAGTTCACCTGTCGGAGCAGCTCGCCCTCCTCTGAGGCGGCGTGACACGCCTTCACACAGCCCTCCACCGATCGCTCCACCAGACGGCCCGCCTCCACCAGCTGCTCCTGACACACCGGGGACGAGATGGTGGGGCTCACCACCTACGACAATCACACGTTCACCGAAACAGACGGAAGACATTGTGTTCAGAATAGCGACAGATTATTTTGGGCATCAAGTGTAAGGAAGTGTGTGTTTTTAGAGCTGAAAATGAAAATATGAACTCAGAACTGAAATAAGTGTCAGAAAACAACATGACACATTATAAAAAAGTAAAGTAAAATTAAATAGTGACCAACTGATGTATCGCTGATTAATCAGTCAGTATTTGATTGCAAGTCAGAGTTGCAAGTCTTTGATGGAATAAAGTCTGGAGTTTCTTATTCTAAATGATCAACAAACAACATTTGGTGCCTTATGTGCGGTTATCTTACAAAAACCTGTTCAAATTCATGTTTCGCAGATGTACTTCTTACTTTTTAAAACCTATCCAAATAGGATTTCTTCACTCAACCTGGGTAGATATTATGGAGCAAATTACATACTGTTTTTTTTAGTTAACTCAAGTGTTGAATACTATTACTGAAGCTACAATTCTTGTACATCTTCATTATAGATTGACACTTTTTTTTGCTGTTGAAATCCCATTCATGAAACCCAATTAATAAAATGTTGAAATATTAACAATAATCTTAATTAATGACTTCCTTTAATATATATACAGTATATATATATATATATATATATATATATTATATATATATATATATAAAAATAAATGTTATAGCCTATTTTTATATTATAAGATTACAAAAATACACTTTATATAATGTTAAAATTACATGTTTGTTTATTTGAAAATACACTAAAATATTATATTTGCAATATTATATTTTGCATTTTATTTTTCATTTCATGAAGTTTTTATGTGCATTTTGAGTCAATATTTTGCTTATTTTATTACTTTAAGCAAAAAGTGTAATATATTATCATTAAATTATGTTATACCATACACTACCATTCAGGTTTAAGATGAGTAAGATTTTTTAAAAGAAATTATTACTTTTATTCAGTAAAGATGCATTTAATTGATCAAAATTAAAGGCATTTAACATTAAAGAAATTTAAAATGTGACAAAAAAAATTATATTTCATATAAATGCTGCTCTTTAGAACTTCACATTCATAAAAGAACCCTAAAAACCCTAAGTTTCCACAAAAATACGAAGCAGCATCATGTGACACTGAAGACTGGGTTAATAATGCTGAAAATTCAGCTTTGATCACAGGAATAAATCATATTTTAAAACATATTAAAACAGAAAACAGTTATTTTAAGTTGTAAAAATATTTCACAATATTTCTGTTTTTTTTTATCAAATAAACGGAGCACAAGAGACTTCTTTTGAAAAACATTTAAAAATCTTACCGACCCCAAACACTAGCCACTCAGCTTTTCTGAAACTAACATCAACAAATAGATCCTTTTATCTCCAGACAGATGTTTTCTAGTGTATTCCAGAGATCTTTCAATAAATACAAGTTTAAAGGTCAACTCCTCAACAAACTCTGAAAAGTACCTTTGTACAGGCCACCAGCTGTGAGGTGGAGAGCGCGCACTGCGTGGCGGCGGTAATGACTCGGTTCTGCAGCGCCGTGTCCTCGGCCACCTGTGCCACGTTCTTGGCTTTCAGCACCAGCATGGCGGCGGCATTAGCTACGGCTTTAGCCAGGTTCATCATAATGTCCTGAAACATATTCGTCATCAGAGCAACACACTGTGAGGCAACCTGGCCCAGACTAATGAATGAAATAAACGCAAGGATAGAGCTTAACAGAATAAAATAGAGGGCAATAAAAGGCTCTCAGAGGCTAACTGACTGTGACAGCATCAGCTGAACCACTCTAAATCAAATTTTACGTGTCGAAAATGGGCGCTAAAGTGTTTACAACAAGAGAAAACTGCTTTGCCAAGAAATAATGAGACGAGAAGCATGTGATTGGCTGAGGGATTTGACATGAGCCAATCAGTGAATGCAGGCAAACAAAAGAGCAGATCAAGACACATGCACGAAAAATTCAAGACAGATGTATATTTCCAGATATATCTGGAAAGCATCTGCTGTGTACAAACATCTTTAAGATGTCAGTAACATACATTCTAAATGATAAACTTCTTAAAAACATTTTCTAAATGTCTATTTGATGTCTGACAGGAAACGTCTTAGAGACTTGAGCAAACACTGTAAAAAATATGTTACCCAGATGCAAAAACGCACATCAAACAGACGTTTCTATATATTCTGTAATAAACTTAAAAATACTGTTTTAATACCTACAACCAATGACAACAAGTTTTGTCAATAGTTTTATATTGTACTAAAAATAAAATAAAAAAATAAAAAAATAATTATATATATATATATATATATATATATATATATAAAAAATAAAAAAATATATATGCTGAATATATATACTATTATTACTATTACATATATATATAGTAATAGTATATACATAGTATATTTATATACTGTATATTAGGGGTGTAACGGTACACAGATGTCACGGTTCAATACGATTTCGGTACAACAGGGGGGAAAAATTAAAATCTACTATGCTCGGTTTCTTTTAATTTATTTTGAACAGACAGTAGTAAAAATTAAAAAAATTTCCACCTAGACGTGAAAATACTAAATATTATTACATTGTTATATATATAAAATTTGCAGTACATACAAGGAATAAATTATTGAAATATATTTGATTTAGTTTACAGATAAACAAGAGAAAAAAAAACAGTGCGACACGTAACGTAGCCTATATACGCTGAGTTTCAGTTCATTTTTGTGGCAAGCTTAATTTGTTCACAGAAAGGAAACTCAAATGGCAGAAAGCGACATCCTATTTGTTTTCTTTATTTTACAAAAGCACAATGTTTTGTTTTCATTGCGAGTGTACACCAATAAAAGCAGACCTTTATACAGTGACGCATTATTAATAAGACAATAAGTGTTTAAAGTTGATTCTGCTGGTATAAGGAAACGGTTGTAGTGATCGCGTCGGAGCATTGCTAACGTGACAGCGCAGTTGGTACTTTATCAAAATAAAATACAGGGAACCAAACATCAGCGCGCGCGCCTCTGTGTCACCGTTGGAACGCGACTGAAGTACAAAGCCTATAATTTACATAATAAATAATAGTTTAGCATTCAGATACGTTACATCGCAAATATGGAAATATAATGGTATATTTGGATTTGTGCCGAATGAGAGAGGTAGGATACATGAGCACAAAGCTCCATTTCGCAAACAATTGAGTGGCACAAGCCTTTAAAGTATACTCCTTTGTCAGTCTGTGAGAGACGCGCGTATTCAGAATCAGCACATGGTCACTTGTCTAGTGGGCTTTGTTTTCAAGTGCACAACTCATGGCATTCGCTGTTCTGCTGGTGGCCGGTTATCAAACAGCATTGCATTGTTGCGTAAATTGCCTGTATTCGTTGTAAGGCTTCATGCACCGAACCGAGATGTCCCTACCGTGACAGTTTGGTACGAATAAATGTATCGTTCCACCCCTACATTATATATATATATATATATAAAATAAAAAATATAATAGTATATATATATATATATATATGTAAATGATTATACATTTGCACAAATAACTTTGCTTTAAAATTTTCATTTGATGACAATTTAGATTTTTTGCAATCCATTTCAATTTTATGACTGCATTCTCTGTTCAAATAATAATTTCTGTTTAAATCACCACACACTTTTAAATACAGCATATATTGTATAAAAAAGATTTACATTTATTTTTTACTCATTACTTTCCCTCATTTTGGGACGAATTAATGGTTGCTGAAAATTCAGCTTTGCCATCACATTAATAAATTACTCTTTAAAATATACTTCCTAATATGACTGTTTTTCCAGTATAATTTTCTTTTTGTATTAATGTATCCTTGGTGAGCATGAGAGACTTGCAAAAACAATGACGGGGGGACAGCCCGTTCAACACTACTTTCAATGTATGGAAAATGGCCGCATGAACATTCCTCAGAACCTCTCTTTTTGTGAAGAAAGCAAGTCATACAGGTTCGGAACAACATAAGGATGAAGTATATCCTTCTTTGCAATTTTCATATACATTTTTGCTTTGAAGTTTGAAATGCTGTAAATGGGAAAAATACTTCTGCATTCACTACTGTGCTCTATTCCAGAAAGAAAGACGCACCTGGAATCTCTCGTCAGTTTCTCCTTCTCCCATTTGTTTCAAAAGATCTCCGCTGGCCTGGCCGATGCTGCCCGCCGCCGTCAACACCGTTTGTCTGGGCTGTGGGGTGATATTGGCACATAAGAAATGACCTTCGTATTGCCACCGCAACGTCTCAAAACGCAAACGCACGGCTAATCACATCCTGTCCATCCGCTCTGCACCCCACTACAATTACCCTGTCTAGCACAAGCCAAACAAGTAAACAGATTGGGACTGCGCTCTGCAAACCAGGATGGAAAAACACAGCTTAATGAGTTCATTATCAAATCCGCCTGTAAACAGCAGTGCGTTATTGGCGGATTAGATGTGATGGGGTCGAGGGGCTTGCGTGTTTGCATTCGTCACCTCTCCAGAAGCTGGTTCCACGGCTCTGAGCAGGTCAGAAACGGCTCCTGTGAGGCTCCGGGCCGCCCCCATTAGATTCTGCCCGCTGCCCACCTCGTCCTCCATCAGAGCCGCCAGGAGCTTCACCCCTTTGGACATCTCGGTCAGGTTGGAGGAGATGGTGGTGATGGCGCAGCCCACAGCGGTGTAATCTGTGTTTGTAGGGTCACCTGGAAGAGAGATGGACAAAGAGTGAGAGATTTAAAGTTAGAGTTCACTTAAAAACAGAAACACACTGTCAGTAATTATTCACATATTCTGGAAATGATGGTGGCGGAAATGAAATGTTTGTTATATTTCTGAATTAAAAAGGCTCTTTTGTCTGGCTAAGAATAATTACAAATATTATTAAAATATAACATATAAATAAAATGAAAGATTTCTATTATTTTGTGTCTCAAATATACACAATTAAACCATGTTTAAATCATAATTTCTGCATAACTTGTCAAGTGCTGTTACTGTTAACTGAAACAAACGATTAAAAATAATTTCCAGTAATTGAAATAAAACTGAAACAAAATAAAATGTTACTATTAGATGAAAAAAATGATCTAAAACAAAAATGAGAAATCTTGTCTTCTCAAATAACTGAAATAAACAAGTTTAAGTACTAAAATTGCTTAAACTAAAAACAAACAAATTTTTTTTTAACAATTAAAATAAAAACTGAGAATATAAAATTAAATTAATTCAATTGAATCATAATTTCGCACTAGATAGATAGATAGATAGATAGACAGAGAGGTAGATAGATAGATAGACAGAGAGATAGGCAGATAGATAGATAGATACACAGACAGACAGAGAGATAGATAGACAGATAGATAGAGATAGACAGAGAGATAGGCAGATAGATAGATAGGTAGATAGATGGGATTTGATGTCTGACAGGAAACGTCTTAGAGACTTGAGCAAACACTGTAAAAAATATGTTACCCAGATGCAAAAACGCACATCAAACAGACGTTTCTATATATTCTGTAATAAACTTAAAAATACTGTTTTAATACCTACAACCAATGACAACAAGTTTTGTCAATAGTTTTATATTGTACTAAAAATAAAATAAAAAAATAAAAAAATAATTATATATATATATATATATATATATATATATATAAAAAATAAAAAAATATATATGCTGAATATATATACTATTATTACTATTACATATATATATAGTAATAGTATATACATAGTATATTTATATACTGTATATTAGGGGTGTAACGGTACACAGATGTCACGGTTCAATACGATTTCGGTACAACAGGGGGGAAAAATTAAAATCTACTATGCTCGGTTTCTTTTAATTTATTTTGAACAGACAGTAGTAAAAATTAAAAAAATTTCCACCTAGACGTGAAAATACTAAATATTATTACATTGTTATATATATAAAATTTGCAGTACATACAAGGAATAAATTATTGAAATATATTTGATTTAGTTTACAGATAAACAAGAGAAAAAAAAACAGTACGACACGTAACGTAGCCTATATACGCTGAGTTTCAGTTCATTTTTGTGGCAAGCTTAATTTGTTCAAGAAAGGAAACTCAAATGGCAGAAAGCGACATCCTATTTGTTTTCTTTATTTTACAAAAGCACAATGTTTTGTTTTCATTGCGAGTGTACACCAATAAAAGCAGACCTTTATACAGTGACGCATTATTAATAAGACAATAAGTGTTTAAAGTTGATTCTGCTGGTATAAGGAAACGGTTGTAGTGATCGCGTCGGTGCACCCGCACACACACGCACACAAAACACATCAGTTCCAGCATTGCTAACGTGACAGCGCAGTTGGTACTTTATCAAAATAAAATACAGGGAACCAAACATCAGCGCGCGCGCCTCTGTGTCACCGTTGGAACGCGACTGAAGTACAAAGCCTATAATTTACATAATAAATAATAGTTTAGCATTCAGATACGTTACATCGCAAATATGGAAATATAATGGTATATTTGGATTTGTGCCGAATGAGAGAGGTAGGATACATGAGCACAAAGCTCCATTTCGCAAACAATTGAGTGGCACAAGCCTTTAAAGTATACTCCTTTGTCAGTCTGTGAGAGACGTGCGTATTCAGAATCAGCACATGGTCACTTGTCTAGTGGGCTTTGTTTTCAAGTGCACAACTCATGGCATTCGCTGTTCTGCTGGTGGCCGGTTATCAAACAGCATTGCATTGTTGCGTAAATTGCCTGTATTCGTTGTAAGGCTTCATGCACCGAACCGAGATGTCCCTACCGTGACAGTTTGGTACGAATAAATGTATCGTTCCACCCCTACATTATATATATATATATATATAAAATAAAAAATATAATAGTATATATATATATATATATATGTAAATGATTATACATTTGCACAAATAACTTTGCTTTAAAATTTTCATTTGATGACAATTTAGATTTTTTGCAATCCATTTCAATTTTATGACTGCATTCTCTGTTCAAATAATAATTTCTGTTTAAATCACCACACACTTTTAAATACAGCATATATTGTATAAAAAAGATTTACATTTATTTTTTACTCATTACTTTCCCTCATTTTGGGACGAATTAATGGTTGCTGAAAATTCAGCTTTGCCATCACATTAATAAATTACTCTTTAAAATATACTTCCTAATATGACTGTTTTTCCAGTATAATTTTCTTTTTGTATTAATGTATCCTTGGTGAGCATGAGAGACTTGCAAAAACAATGACGGGGGGACAGCCCGTTCAACACTACTTTCAATGTACGGAAAATGGCCGCATGAACATTCCTCAGAACCTCTCTTTTTGTGAAGAAAGCAAGTCATACAGGTTCGGAACAACATAAGGATGAAGTATATCCTTCTTTGCAATTTTCATATACATTTTTGCTTTGAAGTTTGAAATGCTGTAAATGGGAAAAATACTTCTGCATTCACTACTGTGCTCTATTCCAGAAAGAAAGACGCACCTGGAATCTCTCGTCAGTTTCTCCTTCTCCCATTTGTTTCAAAAGATCTCCGCTGGCCTGGCCGATGCTGCCCGCCGCCGTCAACACCGTTTGTCTGGGCTGTGGGGTGATATTGGCACATAAGAAATGACCTTCGTATTGCCACCACAACGTCTCAAAACGCAAACGCACGGCTAATCACATCCTGTCCATCCGCTCTGCACCCCACTACAATTACCCTGTCTAGCACAAGCCAAACAAGTAAACAGATTGGGACTGCGCTCTGCAAACCAGGATGGAAAAACACAGCTTAATGAGTTCATTATCAAATCCGCCTGTAAACAGCAGTGCGTTATTGGCGGATTAGATGTGATGGGGTCGAGGGGCTTGCGTGTTTGCATTCGTCACCTCTCCAGAAGCTGGTTCCACGGCTCTGAGCAGGTCAGAAACGGCTCCTGTGAGGCTCCGGGCCGCCCCCATTAGATTCTGCCCGCTGCCCACCTCGTCCTCCATCAGAGCCGCCAGGAGCTTCACCCCTTTGGACATCTCGGTCAGGTTGGAGGAGATGGTGGTGATGGCGCAGCCCACAGCGGTGTAATCTGTGTTTGTAGGGTCACCTGGAAGAGAGATGGACAAAGAGTGAGAGATTTAAAGTTAGAGTTCACTTAAAAACAGAAACACACTGTCAGTAATTATTCACATATTCTGGAAATGATGGTGGCGGAAATGAAATGTTTGTTATATTTCTGAATTAAAAAGGCTCTTTTGTCTGGCTAAGAATAATTACAAATATTATTAAAATATAACATATAAATAAAATGAAAGATTTCTATTATTTTGTGTCTCAAATATACACAATTAAACCATGTTTAAATCATAATTTCTGCATAACTTGTCAAGTGCTGTTACTGTTAACTGAAACAAACGATTAAAAATAATTTCCAGTAATTGAAATAAAACTGAAACAAAATAAAATGTTACTATTAGATGAAAAAAATGATCTAAAACAAAAATGAGAAATCTTGTCTTCTCAAATAACTGAAATAAACAAGTTTAAGTACTAAAATTGCTTAAACTAAAAACAAACAAATTTTTTTTTAACAATTAAAATAAAAACTGAGAATATAAAATTAAATTAATTCAATTGAATCATAATTTCGCACACCTTGGCAGGTGCTGTAATTGTTAACTGAAACTAAAACTATTAAAAATCATTGTAAGTAATTGAAATAAACTGAAATAAAAATATAGTACTATTAGATGACAATCTATAACAAAAATGAATAACGCTATCTCAGCAACTAACTGAAATAAATATGTTAAAGTACTAAAATTACTAAAACTAAAAACTACAAATTAAAGGTACTGTATATAGAAAACCCCCCACAAAAACCCTAAAACTTGCATTTAAATAACTTAAACTTACATTTAAAATTAAAACTAAGAATATAAAAAATTAAGTTAATTCAAAATATTAATTAAAACTAAATAATACTAAATGAACACTACAAAACTACAGCTTTGAAATGATGCACAATAAAAATAGATCAAATTTACTTGACTTTTTAAACATTACATGACTCGTTTTATCTTAAGCTATTCTCTGACACAGTTGTATTCTTGGTAACCTAACACGTAAAAAAAAAGATGAACTGGAAAAAAAGTGACTGAAATGACACCACAACTCAGTTTTCGTAATAACTGAAATTATTTTTACAGATTTGTTTGTTAATTTCACTCTTTGTTTACTTGATAATAGTTTTAAATATGTAATAATTCATATATTTATATTACTGACCAGTATTTTAAGACTGAATTTGATAAGTAGGAAAAATAAAGAATGATTTGATAAACTGATGAATTGTTCACAATAAAACCAGGAGCAAGTAGAGCCAATTTTACTTTCATGGCTTTAACATGCACCGCTCAGATCTGCAGCGTGCTATAATGTGATCATTATTAGTAATCTCATTCAAAATGAGATCCATATGAAGCCAAACACACATGCATTCCATCTCTAGTGCACACATCCACACTTCACATCATATCCTAACAAGCTCTTCAGGGCAAAAGCAGTAAAGTTTGAGCTGGGCTGCTGGTTAACAGGCAAATCTCCGCACTATCAAACAGATGGCACGAGCAGATTAAATCCAGCAAAAACCTGGTCTGGTCCGCATGGAAGCTCTCCAGAACGTGGGAAGGAATACACAAATCCTGCCAAACAGTTCCGCTTCAGGACAACAAACTTCACATTCATTAATGGATATATTTATTAGTGCAATTGGAGAGTGACTTATTATTTAGCAGTGAGAGGAAACATATTTTCCCTTCATCAGTTGCTGGTAAAAACCATTAAAAGTAGGTATTGCATGTGTCAATTTCTTCTAAATCATCATCATTTTCATCCACTAGTGGTATTGGACAAATGATGTTTATTCATTTATGGCCTGAAATAATGTCCAACAGTGTATATTCATCACAGCAGAATTACAGCATGTCATTTTTAGGAAAGTTATGATCATTTCCAACATAACTTTCATTTCCACCACATTGCTTGTCTTGCTAGGGCTAATTTCAAATGTTATTCTTCCGTAATACACACTAAAATAATAACTACAGTTTTTGCAGAATTTGTCATACTTATAGTTTAACTGGAAAAGATGCACAAAGGAAAAAATGTAATTTTTTTTTTATTTTTATTTACTTTACTACAATTTTATATATATATATATATATATATATATATATATAAAAAAGTACTAAAAACAAAATGAAAACCATGTATTGTTTTATATGTCAATAAAGGTCCAGAAGGTTTATGGGTAATTTTCTCATTCGGTTACATACCGGCAGTGAGGTTGACCACTGACGCGGTTCCAGCCGTGATGGCGTCCACTTGGGAGTGAATCTCGTGTTTGGACTCATCCACCTTGTTTTGAACCCACACTCTGGATGCCTTTTTTGGAGAAAAGAAAGGAGAGTGAATACTAGCATATTCATTTCTTTTTTCTAAGAAGTCAATAGAGTGTCAATAAATGAACAATAATTGTATGCCAATGCCACAATGCATTACTGTAATGCCACAATAACACAAACCTTAATATAAATAACCACATTACAAGGCTTTTAGACTAGCTTGTGGCGCATATTCTGACTCAATGTCCCACATGGGATTTGAACTAGCAACCTTCTACTGCATAATACATCACATACAGGGACATACTGGATGAGGATCTTCTCTCTTAACACCTTCACCCACATAAAACCAGGCAATCGATGGTTTACAGCAATACAACATCATTATTTTTGCACTAGTTGCACACTTTACCTTAAAAAAGTTTATTTTTCTTAGTATAGTTTCTTACCATGTCTTGTCCCAGTGGTGGAAGATTGTCTACTTCTCCCAGGTCAGCTTGTGCCTGCTGGACAGCCTGCATACTGGTGTTGATAGTTCCCATCAGTGCTTGCTGGGCCAGACTCTGACGGCACATGGGTCATTTTATGCAAAAAAAAAATAAATAAAAAATTCCTTTTAACACACTCTATGGATGTACGCAAACACACAAGCTAAATATGCATCTATTTAGTGCATCGTAGTGTATGAATGCAATTTATATCTTCACCACAATGGAACTATTTTAGTTCATTTTCAAGAAGGTTAGAGTAACAGTTTGAGAAGTATTTTACAGCTAGCGACCTGAATAAAAGTGCGGTGAAATCTTCGACAAGATTTTGCGGCAAAAATAGTTAACAGTCAATAGTGTAGTGATGTATTGCTCACACAGCAGTCACTTTCAAACCAAGCAGCTTTCTGTCCGTCAAAACGGCGTAAAAAAATTACTTAACTTGTTGTGAAATCTGTGTGGGGAAAACTTTCACATTGCATTGAATCCCGTTGAAATTACTGGATACACCTACAAAAATTCACTAAAAATGGTACTGTAAATGTGCACCTTAACATGCTGTACACTCCTAGTGGTTTAATGCCATGAACATTTGAAGATACATTTTGCATATTTGTGTAGATGTTCTGGCCTTACAGTAAGCAAGGGCAAACCTTGGTGGGATTCGAACTCAGAACCTTATGGTTACCAGTTTAGATCATAAACCACTAGGTTACACTGCATAGGTTTAACAAACACCACAAAGGTTATAGTTAACTCAAACTATAGAGCCTGTTTACACAACACCGTTTTTTAATTAAAAACAGAAAACATTTTGTGTTTTGGCCATTAATTTACACAACAATGGTGTTTTGGGGGCCTGAAAATGCAAACTTTTGAAAACAAAAAATGATAACATTATTGTTTTTGAAAACTATACTGTTATCATCTCTGCGTAAACTAGAAAAGAAGTGTTTTGTTAAAACGTTGATGTCATGTGTATACGTATTACATGTTCAATCGATAGGTTTGTTTGCGGACACGTAGTGTTTCTTTACAAAGTAACATCGCCAACTACTGGCCTGGCATGCACAATACAGCATTTTTAGTCATTTTCGCAGATCCATGTAATGCGGGGTTTTGACAATGTTATTATCTGTATGTGAAACTTTTCAAACACTCAAAGGAAAACTTTTCTGTTTTTAGTACAACATTTTTTTGTTTGTTTTTATTTACTTTAAAAAAAAAAATCTAATTTTCATTTAGTTTAACTTGATAACCTAAAATAGCAAACTAATACCGAAATAAAAATTCATTAAAACACTACATAAAAAACAAAATTATATATATTATATTATTATATAATTATGAAACTTTAATCTAAAATAAAAATGGAAAATATTTTTAATTTAAAATAATAATAAAAAGTATAATAGTGTCTTAAATATAAAAAGTTGTATACTAAAATAGCAGTGCAGAGAAGATTTGATAAATGCTACGTGACCATCAATTTGAATAATTCACCTAGTCGCCACAATTGAAAACCTGAAAGCAACAAACAACCAATTATCCCAATTATCAAATGTGACAGTCTAATTTACAATATGTTAGGCACAAATAAATCACAATGAAGATTTAGGCAACAGATGGAGTCGTGAAAGCAGAACCGCTCCGCATATGATGCGACTGTGATATAAACATCACTGCGGTTGCACATTCTCACCAGAGGTGGCATGTGTCCTCTGTGCATCTGTCCCATGGTGATCTGCTGTTGAGCCGAGGGCATGGTGCCCATGTTGAATGTGTCGGGGCCCCCAATTGACCCCGAGCGCATGATGCCAGGCAGCGCCACCGACCCGTGCTCAACACGACCCACCCGATTAAACTGCTGCTGGAGGATGGTGGACCTACGAAGAAGTAATGGCTCATTATCAGATGCTGTCAGCCTGCATTCAACCTTATATCTGTGAATGATAGTTGTTGTTGTTGTTATGGTAATTACTGACAGCCATTAAAATCAGCTGAGCAACGCTTCCCTATCTGCACCAAGAAAACAGACGCTTCAGGCACTATTGCTTAATTACAGCTCATTGTGAGAGGCCTCAATTTTTGGATTATAGTGCTAGAAGTAACATGAATAAGTTGGCACAAGGACAGATGCAGGCACCGATGCCCGATGTCTCCCCCTCTCCAACAGAGAGAAGTGGGATGCCGTCGCCCATAACAACCACTTTTCAGGCAGCGCTTGAGAGGATGTGACCCATCAGTATATCCAATTCTGACAGAACCAGAGCCCAGGCCGTATAAGAGCACTGCTGGAGTTGAAGTATGGGGCCATATATACTGTAATTTTTTTTCTTTTTGTTTTTTTAATCCCCCCCCAAAAAATATATATTTCCAGATATAATTCAGGAAAAAAGTAATGGCTCATTATCAGATGCTGTCAGCCTGCATTCACCCTTATATCTGTGAATGATGGTTGTTGTTGTTGTTATGGTAATTACTGACAGCCATTAAAATCAGCTGAGCAACGCTTCCCTATCTGCACCAAGAAAACAGACGCTTCAGGCACTATTGCTTAATTACAGCTCATTGTGAGAGGCCTCAATTTTTGTATTATAGTGCTAGAAGTAACATGAATAAGTTGGCACAAGGACAGATGCAGGCACCGATGCCCGATGTCTCCCCCTCTCCAACAGAGAGAAGTGGGATGCCGTCGCCCATAACAACCACTTTTCAGGCAGCGCTTGAGAGGATGTGACCCATCAGTATATCCAATTCTGACAGAACCAGAGCCCAGGCCGTATAAGAGCACTGCTGGAGTTGAAGTATGGGGCCATATATACTGTAATTTTTTTTCTTTTTGTTTTTTTAATCCCCCCCCAAAAAATATATATTTCCAGATATAATTCAGGAAAAATTTCAGAGCAGATTTTCCAAACAGCCTCAGACTTTTGGATCTTACTATATGTGAGAAACAAATATATACCGGTAGTTTCATTTTTCATAAATTCTCATGTTATTGGTGTTATTTTATTTTTTATGAAAAAATAAATAAATAAAGCTATAAAAAAGCGTAGCTAAATTTATTACTACTGTTATCTATTAGTTAAATATATTACTGCTATTTATCACTGTATTACTATACAGATGCATGTAAATTAAAATTAATTCAGTGGAAAAACAGTGGAACGTTACATTTTTCTGGAAAACCTTATCAAATATGATAAATATCGACCTCGTTACCATGTTTTTGTGTAGTAAGAATCTGCTTAATTAAAAGTTGGGTAATTGTATCAATATCAAAGTTAAATTATGCTTTTAAAAAAACATGTTTCACAACCTTGAACAGAAGGCTTGTATTGTCAAATTAAACTGCAAAACTGTCAACTCTGTTAGCAAGATTTTGTATAGTATGCAACTGATTACTGATAACTGGATATGTAGAAACATCAGCATTACATTCTCTTTATAGTGAGTGCCATGAGTCAAATTAGTAAAACAGTCAACCCTGTTACTGTGATTTTGTATA
The DNA here is from genome assembly GCF_001515645.1 of Sinocyclocheilus grahami. Lineage (NCBI taxonomy): Eukaryota > Metazoa > Chordata > Actinopteri > Cypriniformes > Cyprinidae > Sinocyclocheilus > Sinocyclocheilus grahami. Next base: position 1,515,991 of record NW_015505294.1, read on the forward strand.
ATAAATTTCAGATAATTGAAAAATGGATATTCGTAAAAATATCAGAATTAAATTCTCTAAGAAGCACCGTGAAGTTTGATTTTGACTTTGAACAGCAAACTCTGTTGAAATGATTTTCTATAGTAAACAATGGATTATTCACAACTAGATTTGCAGAAATATCAGCATTCTCTTTCTAAAAGTCAAAACACTGAGTAAAAGGCTTGTAAAGTCAAATTAAACCATAAAACTGTCAACCCTGTTACTGTCAGTCTTTATATAGTACCTTTCTGAAGCCATAATTATATCCTAAATGTAATTACTTTTACTTCTTAATAACACTTATTTGTTTGGTAGAATGTTTGAAAATTTACAGAAATGTACTTACTCAAACTGCAAACGACAACTGTTATTCAGAATGACCCAAATACATAAATACCAAGATAAATTTACTGAGCGGCTGAGAAATGGCGAGATGTAGGAAGGGAAATATTCACACATTCACTATCTCTATCTCTCTCTTCCAGAAACCTGATATCTTAAATGACGTTTTGCTGATGAGGTAGCGCTTTTTGTGGAAATAATAATCTCGCTCTCTTGCCCTCAGCGCCATCCACATCAAGGGTAAAAGAAGAGAAAAATGTGTCTCCATCTCCTTGTGATTAAAAATGGCAGTGTGCAGCCTGAGCATTTCCTCCAATGTCATTAGACACCTCAGTTCCACTATGAGGTGAATACAAATGAAACACAGTGATTCAACAAAAAAATGTTTTAGGTGTGTAATCACAATGCAATTAAAAGTGTGACAAGATGGCTGTTGCCTGAAACAAGTACAGATTCATCCAGCATGGTGGATTCCTCATCATATTCCAAACCAAACTGATCCTTACTAATATTTTGGTGTTCATTTTGTGAAAAACAGTGGATAATATGCTTTGATTATTTTGTTACATTTGTCATTACGGGACTATCTTAAAATATCAACCCTGTTAGCACATTTTTGTTTAGTAAAAATCTACTAAATGGAAAAGCAGAGATTTGTAGAAATATCAGAATTAAATTATTCTTTTAAGAATCATGTTGTGGTTTCACAACACTGAGCACAAGTCTTATAATGTCAAATTAAAATTGTCAACCCTGTTACCAAGATTTTGTATAGTAAGCAAATAATTACTGAAAAAAAGTTGCAGAAACATCAGCATTACATTCTCTTCCTAGTGTAAAGACCCTGAGCAAAAGGCTTGTAAAGTCAAATTAAATGGTAAAACAGTCAACCCTGTTACTGTGATTTTGTATAGTAAGCAATTAATTAAGGAAAATTGGATTATTATTATGTTCTCTTTCTGGTGTCACAACCTTGAGCAAAAGGCTTGTAAAGTCAAATTACACTGTAAAACAGTCAACTCTGTTACCGTGATTTTTTTACTTCAGATAATTGAAAAGTGGATGTTTGTAGAAATATCAACATATCAGCACAACACAATTATAAGTGTGACAAAAATGCCGCTGCCTGAAAACAAGCTATCATGGGACAAGAACAAGAGATCTCCACTGACTTTTTTGGGGATACGGATTCTTCCAGCATGGTGGATTCCTCATCACCGTCCAAACCAAACCGATCTTTACTCTGTTTCTGTAAAACAAGGGGAGGAAAATATTTAAGTAAATAAATTGCACAAAAAAGAAGGAATATCTACAGGATAGATCATTTTGGGATAGTTCACTCAAAACTGAAAATTATGGCAGAAAGTTTAAACATGGGAAATGTGAATAATATTCTCTTGAAGACATTTTGGGTGAACCGTTCCTTTAATTCACATGTTGAAGAGCCGGTGACTTGCTTTCTTAAGGATGATGTCAATGTATCCAGCGATGAGTTGAGAGATCTGCTCTCCTTCTGTGGTCTGGACAGAGTAATAGCTCTCCTGGTACTCACCGAAATCCTGCATGAGGCCACACACACACATATAACAGATATGAGAAGCACACATCTCAAGGCTGTGTGGATGTGCTTGTTCTGCTTTAGCTGACAGGAAGTCAGCCAACTGTCCTTGGAGCACAAGTGCTGTTCATGAGATGCTAAAAGTGGCTCTTAATGGTGGAGCAGAACTGCGCATCGCACAGCAAGGTTAAAACACTCAAGTAGTAGAGGACTGGGGCATTTTATCAAGGAAAAAACAACTATTTTTACATTATAGCCAAAACAACATTGCTTTACAATAGGGCTGCCCCCTAATAGTCGACTAATCGTTAGTCGACCAAAATTTTATTAGTCGCAGAAAAAAAAATCCACAAGGGCAAAGTCACGCAGATCGTTAATGGCTGGTCTATGTGGTAATACAGTACATCGGGCAGGACATCTAAACGCTCATCTATCATTCATCAATCTCAAATATGACTTATCATCTGAAATATGTAAGTATTACCAACTTTACATGGCCGCTCAATCTAATGTTAATCTAGAGAAATGTGCACTAAGTGTGTGTGCGGAGTGTGTAAAAGGAGTGCTCACTGCAGAACAGATGGAGGTGCGCTCACTTACTCTTAAAATACTCCGTAATTTTTGGTCATACAGATAAGAGTAATACATCTTTCAAATCTGTAAAGATTCTACGTTTATTTGTGTGCACTTACAATACCGTGCTTTTGTAAAATAATGAAAGCAAACAGGATGCGCTTTCTGCCGTCTCGGTCTGTGAACTTGAGCGCGAAACTCTTACAGACATGAAAAATATATCTATAGAGAGTGAAATGTCTACTTTCAAATAAACCAATTCAAATGGAAGACAAATATTCTCAGATTATGTAATCCGTATGAAACAAGCATGCAGGAGCATCACTACTGCGGAGATGACGAGTCAGTGTCGCCAACGTCATCTCTTAAACAGAAACAAAGAAAGCACTTGTTTATCAGTGAATTATTCAAATGTTAATGCAGTCTCCTTACTGTTTTTCCCTGACACATTCATAATCATTACTTCTGCCGGTGCGCTGTGGCAAGCTTTAGGTGTGCGCTTGAGCGCTTATTAGACTATGTATGCAATTAAAGGCTCATTATAACGATTTAAATGGTTTATTAATAAACGTGCGATTAGTCAACTAATGCTTAAAATGAACGACTACTAGTCGACCAGAAAAATCCTTAGTCGAGGGCTGCCCTACTTTACAATGATACTAGCGGTTACGTCAAAACCGCTCAATATAAATGTGTGAAAGCATATACAGGTATTAAGAACAGTCATGCAAATAAATAGAATAATAATAATAATAAATTAACACAACAAATTCAAATGCAGCAAATTTAAATTTCTTTCATCTTTGCCAAACAAACTTTAATATATTTACACATATATAAAAACTACATTAATATTTTAACATAATATTATATATTAGTATGATGACATACTATAACATTATTCTACACTATAATATTATGTATTACTTTATAAATTTAGTTTACTTTTAAATACAGGGTATAAAATAACATAAATAGAAACATTATATTTAAACAGAACATTCATAATCATTACTTCTGCCGGTGCGCTGTGGCAAGCTTTAGGTGTGCGCTTGAGCGCTTATTAGACTATGTATGCAATTAAAGGCTCATTATAACGATTTAAATGGTTTATTAATAAACGTGCGATTAGTCAACTAATGCTTAAAATGAACGACTACTAGTCGACCAGAAAAATCCTTAGTCGAGGGCTGCCCTACTTTACAATGATACTAGCGGTTACGTCAAAACCGCTCAATATAAATGTGTGAAAGCATATACAGGTATTAAGAACAGTCATGCAAATAAATAGAATAATAATAATAATAAATTAACACAACAAATTCAAATGCAGCAAATTTAAATTTCTTTCATCTTTGCCAAACAAACTTTAATATATTTACACATATATAAAAACTACATTAATATTTTAACATAATATTATATATTAGTATGATGACATACTATAACATTATTCTACACTATAATATTATGTATTACTTTATAAATTTAGTTTACTTTTAAATACAGGGTATAAAATAACATAAATAGAAACATTATATTTAAACAGACATAGTCAAACCAAAAATTATTCAGACATCAGATATAATTTTTTATATTTTTTTTTACTAGTGGGTGCAGGACACTATAGTTCATTTATGTAAGTGAGGATAGCAAAATAAATAAAAAACTGTGACATATTATACCCAAAAATTCTTGATACGGTGGACTACCATTAAAGCTGAAAAAAATTTGGGACAAAAAATTATTCAGACACTTTGACTTTTTTGTTTATTCAGAAGTGTTTTTATTTGATTGCTAATGCTGTCTAATAATAAAGACTGAACAAAATGAAGCATTGCTTAGTAATTGGTTGACCTAAATTGGTATTGTCTAATTGTGTACTTAAATTTAACAGCCGACAGCTACTCAACCAAATTCATTACATACCTTTCTATCAAAGTTATCTGACATTATCAAGATTAACCAATTATTATTACCATTTACGAAACTATAGCCAATAAACTGTGATAATGTGAGAAATGTTGAATGTGTCTGAATAAATTTTGGTTTGATATTTGTACAATATCATTATGTATTATATTATATTATATACATAAATATAGTTTTTAAGATGTAAATATAAAGCATAAAATAACAATATAATAGAAATATTATATAAAACAGATACATGTGTACTATTATTATGCATTATATTTAATTTTATTGTAATTTCGTATTTATTAAGATTGAAATATAAAGTAAAAAAAAAACATTGAAATAGAAACATAATATTTCAAAAGATACTTCTATAATATTATGTATTATAATATACATTTTTAAGATTTAAATATAAAAATTTAACTAGTAAACAGAAATATTATATAAAAATATATACATGTATGCATTACATTTAAATGTATTTTAATTTCTTATTACAATTGAAATATAAAGTAAAAAACAAAACACACACACACAATGGGTCCAAAAAAGTATTTGTCACACAAACATAATTTACGAAGTGACCAAACCCAATACTTTCATACTTTTATTCACTGTATACAGAACTATATAAACCTACTGAACAGATCAAGTGAATGCAGAATCTAAGGAAGAATCCAAACACACTGTGGCTCGTGTTAAATGGAGTGAATAATGTAACGTACCAGTGTGAAGCTCTTGGGTGAGGCTGCCCACCTCTTGACTGTGGTGAGGGGCCACTCCTGCACCACCTCTTTGGTCTTCTCTTCCACCCTCATCACTGACTCTTTGGTAATGCCCAGCAGACGCGGGACCAACTTATTCTTGCTTTTCATCTTCTCCTGTTGAAAAATAACACATGGCGTTTGTGTATTGTGTGGCGAGGACCGAAATACACAATGGGCTGCTGATTGCGGAGTCTGAATTCATTTCAGTATTTATGTGATTACTAAATTTGTTTTGCTCATTAATCATGTTGAAAGAGCATCGCCCTGTATGCAGTTCTCTGTCCTTATTTCAACTCTCTCTCTACGACGACGCCTAACCACAGTGTCTGCAGAGTAACGGATTGTTTGGTCATGACTATGACTCGCACACTTCGTGAAATTAAGCATAGACCATTTATCTTGTTTGAAATGTTTATTTTGTCATCATTTGCTATATCCAGCAAAGTAAACCAAAAGATTGAAGGGTGATTCTAAAAAATCTGTATTTTCTGCAACCTTTTTTCAAGATAAATTTAGATGTCTTTCCAAAAAAGGACACTTAAAACTCCAAAAGGACACCAAAGAACCAAATGATATAAGGAGCCCAAATAAGTACATATGAAAGAAAAAAAAAATCTGAATTTTATAGTATGTGTACAGTGCAACACCAAAGAGCTTTTTTACATTTTAGAGAAGCCAAGTTGCGATACCGAACAGGACCACATGGAGATGCCAAAAAAACCCTAAACCAACCGACTGCTGACTGCATACTGTATATCTACTACAGTACACGGATCCATTCAGAATAACTAAACACAGCAACATAAACATGACAAATCAAAACATTATCATGAATGTGTGTGGAAACAACGTGAATGTACAGAAATGTCTGTGCCTGTGCATAAATACAATGTGTGATCAGTGCGTCAAGTGCACTCATACACGCATTATTATAACGGACTCACGCGTGCTTACTGTACGACTACTGTACGCCACCGCAATCGTCTTTACCTTGATTGCAGTCTTCATCCATCAAAACTTTACTAGCGAGACTGGTTATCCAGTCGAGAAAATGTAGTTTGCGTCTCATCTGGCCATACAGCGGTGGGATGTGTTGACAACCCGTTCAGACTGTACTTCACACAGCGCGCGTGACGTACGAGGGCTCGCGCTCTTCAGAGACAATCACAGAATATGACAGAGATCATGTTTAAAAGCGAAACACAAAACGCAACGCGAGTCTTCTGTTCTCTCTGCAATCTCTGATGTAATCAGCCTGGTTTCCTTTATATTAGCGCTGTTTTGGACGGATTGTTTGAATACATTCTCTTACTGGATCATTGGACTGAAATATTAATTTACATAAAAAATTAATTTGAACAGATACATCTATAATATGTACTATATCATTATAATATGCATTATATTTTAATAACTACATGTATAATACAATATATTATAATATACATTTAAGATTTAAATACAGTTAATACCATATGCAAGTAAAAACATTATATATAAATAAATATATGTATAATTTTATTATGCATTACATTTATAAAAATATTAAATCAAATAATTATAAATAATATATTAAATACAACTGACCAATCTTAATTGAGTGTTTCAGAGTATTAAATCATAGAAATAGTTTCTAATAATAGAAATGTAAATATATTTAGCATTTTTTTCTCTTTTTCTGTCCAAGGAAAACTGATGAAAAGTACTGATGACTCATCCTGCACTACAGCGATTTTCAACAAATCAAATGCTCCTAATAATTAAAAAGGACCACCTCATGATTCTACAATAAGCATGAAGAAAATCATGTTCTCAGTTGTAACATAACCAGGGCTGGATTGGTAATCGGGCATACCGGGCATTTTCCCGGTGGGCCGACGCACTTAAGGGGCCGACAGAATGTTTTTTTTTTTTGCCAAGGACCATCACGGAGGAACAGCGAGCAGCCAGTGGCCCATTGGTTTGTCTCCTATATTGACAGCGTAAACCATCCAATCACAATGCGCTATAGATGGAGCGATGAAGTACTTTGCTTCATAAAGATCGCTTCACTCCAACTTCTTCTCGTCGGCTTTTCCCACGTTTTCACAGCAGATTTATCAAGAACAGGCTTGCTCTTCGGTGAATGATGCTGGCCAAAGAGCCAGGCAGGAGGCTTGATAGGGACTCGCAGCGGAGGCAGGCATCTAACCTATCCTAATGTGTGCGCGCGAAAACTCTACTTGTCAAACGATCTCTCTGGCCTTTTAAAGATAACATAAGTCAGCATGCAGTTACTGGAACATTCTCTCTGGTAGCACACATACTTCAACCAAACATTTATATGACGTTGTTTATATGTTAGAACAGCATTTAACAGATGTTTTAGTGACATTATTCTAAATGTATGCGAATTGACTATTTTTAAGATTCTCAAACTCATAATTCACTTCAAGATTCTTTGTTCTTTAATAACTATCATACATACGGAAATCTGGTTTACAAAATCATACAGTTGCACCTTGATACCAATAATATTAGCTCCCAAAGCATGTGCAAATGCATATTCACCACACAGTACACCATCCAGCCAATCAGGCAGTGCAGCTGCTAAATGGGTGGCAGCGTCTAAAACTAGACTACAGTATATGTGCTACTCGACCATGGCCTGGTGCCTTTTGCCATTTCCCATCTCTCACACACACACACACACACACACACACACGACCCAAAACAATTGCCCGCTGATGGCATCCTGCCAGACGACTCTTACCGCCGCACAAATACATAATAAAAACAAACACTAAACGTTTAAATGACCTCTTGCGCCGTACATCTCCAGGCTATTGTTTTCACCTGTGGGTCGAAAATAACAACCTCTGATAAGAGTGCATTATAAATAACGACTTACCTCACAGAAAGACCCGCTGACATTGTTTACAGTCCTGAATAGCATCGGTTTTCAAGGGTGAGGCTTATGCACCATGGGTAAATATAGGTTTTTTTTTGGTAAATGTTCATTGTCTAATTGTCTGCGTTGGTCAGGGACGGTGCTTTTGCTCATTCAGAGCGGCGCAATCTATTGTTAGGCGCTATTAATTTGAAACCGGCCACTTAGCAACACTCCACTAATGACCTGAAACTGATCCTTGAGCGGGCGGCTTGTAAATCTTCTTCTGTGTGCCGTACAGCTTAAGAATGCTTAATAGTCTTAAAAACACAAACAGAACTGGAATAAACGGAAACACTTTCTAAGAACCCTGTATATGGATAAACACACACACAGGCTTATTTGCTTAATTTTAACAATTAATTACAAGGGCCTCTGGAATACTTCATTATGATTGGTCAGTTGCTGTATTCTGTGGCCAAAAATTATATACATAATATTCTTTTATACTAAAATTCTAAAAATTATATCTAAAATTCTAAATACAAAAATAACAAAAAAAATGTATTACATGTAAATTATAAAATAATTGTACATGAATTAAATGGATTGTAAGATATATA
>NW_015505294.1:1524774-1578295 GCF_001515645.1 Sinocyclocheilus grahami
ATATATATATATATATATATATATATATATATATATATATATATATATATATATATATATATATATAATTTTTTTTATATATATTTTCAAATATAATTAATGTGATGGCAGCCATTCTTTGTGCCAAAATGAGGGACAGTAATATGCAAAAATAAATGTAAATATTTTTTATACAATTTGAGATGATTTGTGTAAATAATACTAATAATATTATTATACGATTAAACGTCTGGAAAATACAATAAAATTAATTTCCAAGACAGTTTCACAGATTTAATAAGACCTTCATTTTCAAACACAAACACACAGGTTTGTTTTTGTGAATTGTGGGGACTTCCATAGGGGTAATGGTTTTTATACTGTACAAACTGTATTTTCTATCGCCCTACACCAGGGTTCCTCAATTAGTTTTCGCCGAGGGCCGAATTCTGCCAACAATACCAAGCCAAGGGCCACTGGCCTATATATATATATATATATAATTGTTATTATTATTAAAATGATTATATTATTGTTGCTTTTGTTAAAATAACCACAAGATGGTCACAAGATGAATATTCAGATTTTTTCCCCAGTAGTCTGTTTTATTCAAACAATAATGAACATTTTGCATTTAGATACAGAAGAACTTTGCCTGTTGAATATTAAAAACAAATGAACAAACAAAAAATCTGGATCTCCATGTCTGCCATTCAAATCAACTGTTCCTGCTCGTCCCCGGACTGGATCTCTTCTCTCCACTTTCCCTAATTACTTATTCAATTATTATATTTGTCAGTATTAATATTTTTATGCTTAGATTTTTTTGGGGGGATCAAACTGTAACACCGTGTGTCCCAACCAGACACGACGAGATAAAAAGTATCTTTTTCATGTAGTTTGTGTCCTAACCACCCGCGACAGCGACACGTGACAATAAGCAACATGGAATTCTATTTAAGGAACGGTTTTTAGTTTCTGCGACGTCGCTGCAGGAACAACATACAAAATATGACAGTGATAATCTCAGGTAATGATTATGTGCTTTAATCAATGTAAAAAGTGTCTAATGTGAGTTTGAATATTATTTTGCGTTATCTTTATAGCCATAGTGAAAGCAACAATAGGCTAGATATTTTACCTCAGATCTTGAAAATAAATTAAAGCAAACATGTACGTTAAAACTGTGAACTCACTGCGAACCAACACGTGTATTCCATAACAAAGATATCACTCACTCACTCACTCAAAACTGTCCATTCACATTTGAATCATCTATTTTCCGTGTCCACTTTTCTTTTCTACACACTTGCTGTCACATCGCATCTACACTGGACGCGACAAAGCATTGCAAATCATTTGAACGTTGTGTCAGTACATTATAAATAGAACGAGTCAGCAGTTCACTGTTGGGGATTTGTCGTGTCTCGCCGCATCCAAGACAGCATCTCTGATTATAATGAGTTGTATTGTATTTTACTGCGTCGCGGCGCGTACGGTGTAGACACAATGTAAGTTAATGTAGCTTTCTGATGCTGCGTTTGAATTTTCATGTCACATTATTTGAAATTAGTGCGGGCCAACTTTTTCTCTCACGGGCCGGATGTGGCCCGCGGGCCGCCTATTGAGGAACCCTGCCCTACACCAACCATACACCCTAACCCTACCCCTTACAGGAAACTTTGTTCATTTTTACTTTCTCAAAAAAACTCATTCTGTTTGATTTATAAGCCTTTTGAAATATGGGGCAATGTCCTCATAAATCACCTTCTCCTTGTAATGCCTATGTCATACCCATGTCATTATACAAATTTGTGTCCTCATATGTCACAAAAACGCGCGCACACACACAAGAAATAAAGTGCTTGTTGTTGAAGAAACTGCTATAGACAGTCTTTTGGATATTATTTTGAATCTGTCTGCGCTTGTATTCTCTGATAGTGCTGATAGTATAAATTATTTAGTAGTCTTTCCAAACATTTTTTTTGCTGGTTTACTGTACAGTCCAAAGTTTACTGCACGGCGAAGTATCGGCAGTGCTGCGCCACGGCAAAAGAAATGATATTTTACTCGACTTGTGAACTTGCAGTCTGAATTGAAGTTGATAAGAGCAAAATACTGTGCGGCACAAGATTATACAAGGGCAATAACTTTAATAAAATGTTTCTGTTGTGTGATATTAGCTGGCTACATGCACAACCGTTTGTGACCATTTATCTGCATTTTAAAACTTCGAATAGAATCAGAATCTAAAGTTTGAACTGTAAAATACTCACCTTCACCAGGAAAAAGGACACTCCGTATGTGCGTAGGGACCTGGCAAGCTTCACATACTTTACTTTTGCCTCAATCTCTGTCATCTCACCGCAGCTTTTGTGATCCTGGTGAGGAGATTAAGATATGAACACTTCTCAGCCATTGTGGGATTTGAACCAACAACCTTTTGGTAACAAGCCAACTTAGTCAGTTGTGTTTTTAATAAGGTTTTAATTCACACTGGAGAGCTCATGGAGCTCAGGAGAGCTTTTCAGATATATGCTGAAAACACATAAAAACACGTTATGAGAAGTAATACTCAGATACACACACACACACACACACACACACACATATATATATATTAGTGCTGTCAAACGATTAATCGCATCCAAAATAAACGTTTTTGTTTACATAATATATGTGTGTGTACTGTGTATATTTATTATGTATACTGTATATAAATCGATTAATCTGCATGTATATAATTAAGAAAAATATGTTATGTTTATATTTTAAATGTATTTATATATAATATAAATTATATAAATATATACTGTACATGTAAATCCATGTAAATATTTTCAAAATATATATTGTATGTGCGTGTATTTATATATACATCATAAATATACACTGTACACAGACATATATTATGTAAACAAAAACTTTTATTTTGGATGCGATTAATCATTTGACAGCACTAATATATATATGTATGTATCTGAGTAACAGGGTTGAAAATCAAGCTTAAATTACGAGCTAGTTTGTCTGGAATCAAAGTTTTGTTTGTCATTATTGCTAAAATTCCTATTAATTAAAAAAATATTTGTTTGATTTCTTTCCTTTTTGTTTTCTTACAATAACTTTGGAAATAGGGCTGAATGGTTGAGCTTAAATCACAGGAAACAACAATGTTTGTACGCAAGATTTATTTTTTCTTCTTTTTTGCCAATCATAATTAAAATCATACAGTTATCTACAGAATTGAAATTATCTATTGAATTGATATTCTGTACATTGTAATAAAACAATTTTAATAAAACAAACTTTAAAGAAATCTTTTTAACTACCAAAAGTTAAATATTTAGCTGTATCCCATATTTTGCATTATAACACATTACATTTTTTCCAGTTTTTTACAACCACTGTTGTTTATTGCGATTTCAGCTCAACCATTCAACCCTGTTACCAAAGTTACTGTAAGAAAACAAAAACTGAAAGAAATCAAATTTTTTTTTTCATTGATAGGAAATGTATCAATATTTACAAACAAAGCTTTGATTCCAGACAAGGTTGTAATTTCAGCTTGATTTTCAACCCTGTTACTCAGATTTCATATCAATTTCATTTTTACAATTTTGTATAAAATAAAATTTTGATATTTAAGTTTAAAATTAAGGGGAAATACACAAATCATGGTATAAAATTGCATTTAGGCCGTACTTAGATATGTTCCAAATATTAATAACAAGGTTGCAAAAATTCCAAACCCCATAGAATGAACAGAAAATAAAACCACTCACGCAATATTTAGCTTGACCTCCTGCAATCCACATTTTCTCCAAGGTTAAGACATTCCTTTCAGTGACCATGTGTTGAAATATTCAAAAACCCTTAATTTTTAATGGTTTCAGGCTGTTTTTTGTATGTTAGTCATGGACAGTGCCTAATAGTATGTTTTCTTAGAATACCGGATTGTGTAAAGCCGTCAGAGGTTCACGTACCTGAAAAATTCTCTTCTCCGCCCCCCTCTGTTTGATGTATTCTTTTGGTAGGAACTCCTTCAGGCTGCAAATACATTTCACATGTTTACTCTCATACTACACAAACATTTTTCCATCAGAGCAGAACAAAACACATGAGGTCATCCTGGGGGGAATTACATCTTCATAACATATGCCCACACTGACTGTTAAGGTTTCCAGACAGCACAGAATTCTTGCAAATAATTGTCTGGTCTAAAATGTAATCAGATAACAACTGAAAGAGCCTGTGTGTGTGTTACAGTGACAGTGTTGAATGGGCTACATATGATACCGCAGCTACAAGGCATGTGGTCTTACTCTAAAAATCCTGGCTTGTGTTTGTGCTCCACGTGGGGACCGAATTGGATCTGTGCCTGAATTCCAGTGAACTCGCAGGCCTTATCAAAGGACACGGGGTGGGATCCGTTCAGAATGTCATCCCTGGCCTGAAATGGAGACAGGAAACAAGAGCAGATGTTACAGAATGTAATGAGGGTGCTAACAAAGATGTTACAGAAAGTATGCGGTGCATCCGCTAACATTCGCAGACAAAAACATTTGAAGGGCCATCAACATCTTTAAAGAATATTCAGATCAGTATATTAACACAAGAATCTCTGTGCAGAGATGAGATATCGCTAATAAGCAACTTTAGCGACATATAGCTGCGAGATAAAATGATTTTGTGAGTTGAGGAAGGCTTCTCATCTTGACTTCTTGTTTTTTTAAGCAGTAGCACACAATTCATAACACGTGATTCCTGCAGGCACGCTTTAACAGACTTGCTGGGATTGTACGGACACAATCTTAGAAGTAACATTAGTTTCTCCATTTCAGCAGAGATACAAATGCCCAAAAGAAAAAAAAAAGACATAAAAGGAGCAATTCACTTAAAAATACAAATTCGGCCATCATTTACTCACTCATGTCATTACAAATCTGTATGCTTGTTTTTTTTAAAGCGGAAAATTAGAAATTTGAAATAAACTTTACACTATTTTTTCCAAACAAGTTCATACAAGAATACTATATAACAACTAATAGCAATATCTGTCAAGTTCAAAACCAAACCAATCTAAAGAAAACCAAAATAAAGTAAACCAAACCAACCCACTTAATGAACATAAACCAAAAAAAAAAACAAACCAAAAAAAAAACAAAAAGAAACAACCGCCCCCCCCCCCCCAAAAAAGCCAAACTCTACCAAACCAAAAAAAAAAACACATAACACGTGATTCCTGCAGGCACGCTTTAACAGACTTGCTGGGATTGTACGGACACAATCTTAGAAGCAACATTAGTTTCTCCATTTCAGCAGAGATACAAATGCCCAAAAGAAAAAAAAAAGACATAAAAGGAGCAATTCACTTAAAAATACAAATTCGGCCATCATTTACTCACTCATATCATTACAAATCTGTATGCTTGTTTTTTTTAAAGCGGAAAATTCGAAATTTGAAATAAACTTTACACTATTTTTTCCAAACAAGTTCATACAAGAATACTATATAACAACTAATAGCAATATCTGTCAAGTTCAAAACCAAACCAATCTAAAGAAAACCAAAATAAAGTAAACCAAACCAACCCACTTAATGAACATAAACCAAAAAAAAAAACAAACCAAAAAAAAAACAAAAAGAAACAACCCCCCCCCCCCCCCAAAAAAAAGCCAAACTCTACTAAACCAAACAAAAAAACTAATAAAAAAAACAAACAAAACAAAACTAATCAAACAAACAGAAAACAAACAAAAAACACCCTCCCCCCCCAAAACAAAAACAGGCCAAACTAAACTACTAAACCAATCCAAATGCAAAAAAATTGAAAAAAATAAAAGAAATATTCAACCAAACAAGCAAACAGAAAACAAAGGGTTTCCAAATTAGGGTGGAAATGCAGGGGGTTTGTGAGTTGATGAAAGGCTAATGATTAAATAAAAATACTTAAAATTACAATAAATAAACAATTTTAAAACAAAGAGAATCAAATAAAACACTTATTAAAAAGTATAAAACCTTTTATTTTGGGTGACCAACATCAGAAAACCATGAAACATGTGAATGTGTCATTAAATATTGAAATATTAACTCAAAATCACAGGTGGTACTTCAAGAAATCATTTTTCATCAAAGAGGTTCAGCTGCCAAAAAAGTTCAGGAATCTCTGTTATATGGAAAAGCACTTCGAGAAGATTCTTTAAAAATTCTCCTTTTGAGCTCCACAGAGTAAAAGTAACAGCATGTGGGATTGGAACAACATGAGGGCGAGTAAATACTGACAGATTATCATTTTTATGTGAACGATCCCTTTAAGATGTTTCAATAACACTGCGTGGTGACACTGAGTGCAGTCTAATATTACAGAGGGTCCTCCTGATATACACCCGAGTGTAGTTCAGTTTAAAACCTGAAAGGGTGCATCTTACAGAAATATTTTAGTGCTTTCCATGTAAAATATTTCATAAATAAATAAATAATAAAATACCCACCAAGTGAGCATCTACTAAACAAGCGGCATCTATTTGCAGAGCCAAGTTTGTGAGTTTTCAAACAATCTGGATGAAGTAATTATAAGAGCAGAGGCAGAAACGTACACAAGCTTGTTTGTGAGAGTGTATACTTGGCTGATGTTGTGAGTGGGGACTGAGGTCATGAACGTTTTACATCATCATAAACAAGTCCGTGTGTGAGGGGCCCCGCCCTCAGGACATCCACCAATCATCTCGCATCGCTCCCAGATGACATCAACATGGTAACAGTAACAGATACAGTCAGTGAGGGTTTATGGGAACACATCATGACAAACTAAGATATGACGCGCTCACGCCCCCAGCGTGGAGCAGAGAAATCCCCTTCAGGCTGCCAAACACTCCTGAGCGCATACATGTGCAGCAGCCTCAGTGTGTGTGTGTGTGAGAGCTGTGCTCTTCTGTTTCTGAAAGTATGTGGGTGTGTGTGGCACCATGCCAGGAAATTTCACGCGGGCGTGTGTGTTTACTACAGAGGAAGACAGAGGAAAGGGAGGAGAAGTGTTACAGTATGCGTGCACATGTGTGTGTGTGTGTGTGTGTGTAGTGACTCGCATGCACCTTTTTACCAGCATGGACAAAACACCTCAGTAAATCTATCAATTACAAAAAAAAGCCCATGGAATTCATAAAAAAACAACTGTACAGTAACATGTAAATACCATGTACACGGATTTGGTAATAGTAGCATCATGGTAATAGTAGTAGTAGTAGTAGTAGTGATTTATTATTAATTAATACCATGAAATCCCCTCGTAAAGGCATTACCTTTATGAAAATTATCCATGGTTTTATTATAGTAAAAGTGCAGTAACCATGGTCTTTCGGCATGTTGATTACCATTACATTTTTACTACAAATTCTATGGTTAGTGTAGCAAAACCATGGTTAATTTGTGGTTAATATTGGTTTAACTACAGTAACCATAGTTTTTTGTTTCATTTGTAGGAAAACCATGGTCAATGGTTTCATAAGGGATACCATGTGTCTTGACATGGTACCATAGCAGAACCATGTTGCAAGAATATGATAAAGTACCATGGTATTACCACGTTTTTGAATGTATTAGGCTAATACCATGGAAATCTGAAGTAGAAATGTAAACACCATGTTTTTGGACATAGGTAATAGTATAAGGTAATAGTGCGGTAATTCTTTTAAGTACATGGTAAATGAATATAGTAATCATAGTAATACGTTGTCTATAGCTGGTCTCCCAGCCTGACCAGATTAAAAAAAAAACAAATACAGTAATCATAGTACATGAGTATATAATAGGGTACCATGGTATTATTATGTTTTTAAGACAAATATCATGATGATACTAGGTTTCTTTAACCTTCTTTTGTTTTTGGAAATGTACCATGCTAATACCATGGTTTTCTTTAAAAATACCATGTAGTACCATGTACATTCTATACTACGGTAAATGAATATGGTACCATATTTGTATAATGATTTTGAACATGGTATTGCCATATTTTCTGGACAGTACCAAGGTTAAAAACACCATGCATGGTAATACAGTGTAGTATGTAGGTTACCATACTAAAACTATGATTTTTGGTTACGTAAAAACCACAGCACCATGATATTGCCACAGTATTTTTTAAGTGTACAGTATGTGGAAACTTGTGATTTTGTAAACACACATTTAATAACAAGGATACAGCCATGTTTTCCTTTCAAACCCAGAAATACTGACCATATATTGGCAAAAAAAGTGCTTATTCATCATCTTATATAAGTTATTAAGTGCAGGTGACAGAATATGTGCGTGTTTGTCAGTGGGAAGTTGAAATCTGCTCTGAAATCCTCAGGCAGACACACTAATGCATCTGCAGCGAGCCGTGTGCTCCAGAGGCCGGTCAGAGCACTGCGGCCCGTCTGCTCCAACAGCTCACGGCCTCGAGGGAAACTACGCACTAGCGCAGAGCTCCTTGAGCGGACACACACATTCACACTGTGCTACTCTCACACACACACACACACACACATTTACATACATAAACATGCATGCATGAAGAGCCACTGGCCACTTTGTGACACAAGTCCTTTTGACTCAAACCAGAGAGAGAACAAAATATGCTTGTGTGAATGTGTGACAACATCACATGTAAGATCATGTGCAAACTTAGCATGACGGAAAAAAATAATAATTCCTGGTTTCCTTGTTAAAAAAGTTTTATCGGTTGTGTTTTGTGATAAATGTTTTTAATCACATTAAACTAACCATCCATCAAAATTATTGATTATGCAAAAAACCTGCGAAAAGTGCTTAATTAGGTGAAGGTGTAAAAGTATGATGTAATAAAATTTCAAGCAATAATTTCAATAGTGTCTTTAAAAATATTAACCCCCAAACGTGTTTTAATGGTAGCTACAAGAAGTCATGAAAAACATTAGCATAGCCCATCCTCACGCTTCTCCTCCACCTGCTCTTGGATCAGTGAGTACTCCTCATAATTAGTGATTCCTGTGGAGCACAAGATAATCAGCATAATCTCTATCTGTCAGTCTTTCAAACTCTCCAGCACAGGTCTTGTACGAAACTAAATAAATAGTTTGTATGAAACTGAATAAAAAATCATTAAGCTTACAGGAATGTATGAAAACAGCTTGATTGTAAATCATTCAGGGAAATAAAAAGAAATTAAATAAAATGTAAATGAGGAGGCTAATGCTTTAAGTTCCATCACATTGTCGCTTAAACTGGCCATTTAAACTGAAAAGGACCATGTAAAGTCATATTTTTCATGTGATGCTTAAGAGTCATAAATCCAATATTGGATTTGTTCCCGTTAAATCTTTAAACCATGAGAATAAGAATTATATTGTTTGTTTGATGCTAATTATATAATAAGTCATATCAGAAATGTATTTTTATTATAGAAATACATTATAGAAAATGCTGACCCATGATGTGTGAGATGATAATATAAAATTAAATAAATATATAATAAATAAAAAATTACCTTGTTATAACAGTGTTTTATAATTTATACAGATAACTATTATATATGCCAATAATATATATATATATATATATATATATATATATATATATATATTAGTGCTGGGCAACTATTAACATTTTTAATCGCGATTAATCGCATGATTTTTCTGCGATTAATCGCATTATGCACAAAATTCAATAATGAATTCAAAAGTAGTGTATTGTGCACTTTTTTTATTTAAAAGTACTGCTATATGAACAAAAGTGCAATAACATCTGGTTTGCAAACACTTTAAACAAATAAGGTGCTTTTTTTTTACAGCAGTATTCCTTTTACATAGTAGCAGTTAAAATATTTCTTGTAAATCTCAACTTAAACCTTAATGTAATCAAATTAAATATAAAACCAAAGCTATTTGCCACTGCCAGGGCATTAACGTTTTTATAGAAAATATTTTATAGTTTGTTATAGAAAAACAAGTTATGCTCAGAGTCCAGAGCCGCGATCATAACATTAGAACAGGCACCTTCCGAGTAGAGACCGTGGGACCTGCGGGACAACACTTGATGGGCGAGTGCGGGTGTGGGCGGTTAGAGATTCGTGTGTACGGAATGCGGGAGTATAAGGGTGTACTCACACTAGGCAATCTTAACCGTGCCCAAGCGTGTTTGACCCCCAAAGCCCGGTTCATTTGACTAGTGTGATCACCCCGTGCCACGCCCGGGAGTGGTTCATTTAGCCGGCCCTGGCTCGGTTGGGCCAGAGGTGGGCCAGAGCGCGGTTCAGTTGGGCTCAGGTGTACGCACGTAGTGTCGGAGCGCAGAATTTCTGATACGTGCAGCTGCAGCATGATTGCGTGACCATTTCTGAGTGGCAAAAGTGATAGCAAAGCAATATATTATGAGAGGGCCATGTGTTACCGCGTCCCAAACGACTCAAAATAATAAACCACAAAGTTAACAAAACGATGCACTCCACTGTGCTGAGCGAGAGCGCTTCTCTGCCGTCTTCACATGCTATCGGAAACTTCCTATTTCCCACTTATGAAGTCATGATTACGAGCCTTTTTACAGTCTATGTTACGCGCATGCTGCATTCTTTTCTGTTAAAAATAACAGTGAACAGTGGTTTGTAAAGCCTAAATAATTTTATCGGGAGCATTCATGTGAGCGCTGCTGCAGTTTAGGCCTACACCAAATGCTCTCATTGGTTGAGACGCGTGATAACGCTCATCCCAAGCCAGTACTGATTAACATCCCACCCCTCCTGTGTGTATATGTGTGTGTATATATATATGTATATATATACACATATATATTAGGGCTGTCAGTCGATTAAAATTTTTAATCTAATTAATTATTTAAAGCTGTTTTTGTGTTAAATGAGAAAGTATCAAGTAGACTTTACAAATTGTAGCTTTAGAAAGAAATATTTTATTTGATTCAACAATTTATTACACAAACATTTAGGCTCACAGTGTCAGGCCTAACGTAAACTATGGAACATAAAAGAAGATAATTTTAGAAACATCTCAGTATTTTTGGTTCATACAATGAAAGTCATTAGTAACTAAAACAGCTTTGTTACCAACCGTCTTCAGAAAACCTTCTTTTATGTTCCACAAATTAAAGGTTTGAAACAACATGAGGGTGAGTAAATGATGACAGAATTGTAATTTTTAAATCAAATTAAAAAATTTTATTTGTTATTTCGTTTTTTTATGAAATGATACTCTAAATAAGAAACTAAATCTGCCAGCAGGTGGCGGTAAATGTCGTCATTTGATTCGTTCAAATGGCTGATTCATTCAGGAATGAAGTAAACGGCTCTATGAATAGACTATTAAATCATTGGTACAAACGAATCTTTCAAAACGCGGATTCATTCAGAAACTAAACACTGCTGTGTTGTTCGGAGACGCGCGACAATTCTGCTGTGGCTTTAGGTAATATGTTCTCTGCAAAACTGAGCAAAAACACAATATTTTGTTTAAAATATAACTATCAACTTCTTATTTACTGAACTGTTGTATAAAATCACATCAAACTCATGATATTCGGGACAAAATCAGCACTCGTGTAATAGGCTACTGCTCTCGCTGCTCGTGTGATATCGTATGATATAAATGTGAGATAAAATCTCATACAGGGGGACTTTTTGCACCAATATCTTGAATTTTAGGGCATTACTGCATTTATGGAGTTGTTGCCCTGCATCTTATTTGTCAACAGTCAACTGCATGAAACGTAAGATGATGTACAGATCTGGGGGCAGAGCCAGTGCATTAACTGCATTAAAAGAAATTTTTCATAACTAATTAAGTTAACACGTTAAACTGACAGCCCTAATATATATATATATATATTACATAACTATATTGTAATAATATACAATATTGTGCGCAATCTGTCACACACACTGGAGTCTCGACAGTAGGTCAAGCATGTGCTGAGAGTGCTGAAGTGAACTAACCCTGAAACAGAACCTACTACGGAGTAGGTTATGTTCAGAGAATAAGTTGCTATGGCTACTTACATAGCATGAAAGTTACCTCCGTTTTTGGAAGCGAAAGCTGAGTTTATCCGCTTACTTACCCTTAAACATACCTGGGTATGTCACATAACCTGCTTTCTGGAATACCCCCCAGTTAAGTTTTAAGCCCAATATTTATGGCAAACTTGACAGGATAAAAGAAGGACCCACCTATCCTACTGCAGATGGTGACCAACAGCTCCCCTACTGTTTTGGAGTCATCCACCATTATGGTTTTGATGGTTCCATCCAGCATTTTGATCTTCTGAGGTCTCTGTTTTTTCTTGTACTCCAGGACGTCCTGTACAGGATGAGAATAAGTGCTGAAATGAAGCTTAGAATCACAATGGAAATAAAAACTTACGAAAGTCTGAAGAGAATACTGATAAGTCAAATAATGCGATTTACCCCGTTCCGCAGCATGTAGTAATCAAGGGTGCGCCCTGATTCCAACCAGATTCCTTTCCTGGGGTCATCATCGGACAGGAAGAGCCCGTAATCCGATGCTGCAATAAGTTTTACATAATTAAAACAACAACTTGCCCCATGGAAGCAGATACTAAATCAAAGAGATCCTGTTACGTCTACAAATACGTTTGTAATAAATATCAGACTCTTCATTAAACCAAAAAGCAGTTTGTCTTTGATCCTAAAAGAAACAATTGACATTTATAAGATGAGTCCAATTCATTGTGGCCATTGAGGGCAGCAATCATGTGCATCGCATGGGAAAACAGTCATATAACTGTAGCTGGCCGAATAATGAATGTACACAGAGTGGCAGAGCTGCAGACTCATCCCGAAGTGATGACTCCTGTTGAGCTGATAGCACACAGGAGTCCATTTCACAAGCTCCAGCAAGCAGAGAACATTAATGCTCGACTTTGTGGCCGTTTGATGACTTGAGTGGAGACGGAAAGAGAAAGAGTGCACTTATCCATCAGACTCAACCTGAAGCAAAACTGGTCATCAGCTGAGGTTGCACATAGCGTAACACTTTACCACCCAAGTTTTGACATGACGGATACAGAAACATCTACTGATGTGAAGCAGCTGGTATAAATCCAAACTTTTGTCAAGCTCTGCAGATATTTACAAAATTTAGACAGAACATAAAAGTTCCCCCTGCCCCAAGTGTGTTTAAGGAATATTTAGATAATACTATCATCCGCAAAAAATTGGTATTCTTGGTTTCTCTAACACAGTGTATATTTAAATCCATTCCAAGTAATTCCAGAGTTTTCCTCAGAAAATGTGACAAAATGTGCCAATTTGAATACACATGTGTGCCAATTATGAAATTGTAAATATGAATCCAAAATTGACCTAATGAACTTAAAAAACTTGAATAATTCAGTGTATTTTATTCCAATAAAATAAAAAAGTCATCTTTAATCAAAACGTAGTAACTTGTTGTGCCTCTAAAATGACTTGCCTTTTCAGGTGGTCATCAAGGCTGGTTAAAAAGTAAAGCGTACAATTTTGCCTAAAATTCACCAAACAGAATTTCAAAAAGACTTGCGAAAACGTTCCTGAACACTCCCCCATCTACCATTGGTTGAACAAAAAGCTAGTCCCGCCCCCAAACTCACACCACTGATTGAACCAGTGTTGCTGTGTCCGGCTGGTTTGATGCTCAAACAAACAGAAACGGAGTTGTAGTAAAGCGTTGTAGAGCGTAAAATGGTGGGAAGCCTAGAGGAATATTCTGCAAATCTTACCTTGTCCACTTTGGGCCTCTGGAACTCGCTCTCTGATAATCCTGCAGGCGTCGTAAACCGGAGTTGAGGGCTCAAACTGCATCGTCTTGACCACATTGCACTGTCGCACACAAATCTTCAGCGACAGGGCCACCATCGTGACTGCTGCTCGAATGGGAGCACCCACTAACACACCTGTAGAGACCAAAATAAACAATCTGTCAGTTTCTCTGAAACGACCAGCACCCGTTCATTCTTTGAAGTCCACACCACTACATCAAAACATGTTTTAATCTGGATTAACTGGAGCAGACGTAAATGTGAACACAAGTGATTTGCAGTTGAGTTCAACTCTAGCACTGGTTAATGAAATATGCCTGCCACTGAAGATAAGAGAGCGAGATCAGAGCTTTGTGTAGGCTTACAATATGAGCTTCTTACTGCCAAGAGACGGCTGTAATGTAGTTATTAGATTAGTAGAACAGCACTGCCCTTTAAATACTGAGCAGAGGAAAAGATTCTACTGCCAACTGGGTGTTTAGCCTAGGCTCACTCAACCTCAACCAAATATCATAGCTATGAAATATAATCTTTCCACAAGAGAGAAACCTTCCAGTTTTAAAAATCAGGTAAAGTGGTTATAGAGAGAGACTAAGATCAAGCAGAATATTTCTGAATTACGGTAGTGTTTGATTGACGCGACAAGATATCAATAGAGATCAGCAAATCACAAGATCAGATTCATAACCATCAAACTCAAAGCCGAAATCAGATTGGCGACAGACATAAGAGTAGAGAAGTGACTAGTAACTGAGATCAGATTCATACCAGAGATCAGATCTGCAGAAATCAGACTTGTAACTGACATGAGATTTTTTTACCTGAGATTTGTTTGGAACTGAGATCAGACTAGTGACTGAGGTCAGATTTGTATAAGAAATTTGACTCATATCAGACTCGCAATAGATCAGATTAATACCAAAGATTTGACTCCCAACAGATCAGACTCAAAGCAACGATCAGATCTGCAACAGAAATCAGACCCTGTTGGAAAAAAAACAGCATATGCTGGTTAGGTATGTTTTGAAGTTTGGCAGCTGGTTTGAGCTGGTTTAATATGCTCCTGCTCATAACCAGCTTATAACCAGCTCAGGACCAGCTTAAACCAGCTCATGACTAAATAAAGACCAGCTTAAACAAGCTCAAACCAGCTGTCATGCTTCAAAACATACCTAACCAGCATATGCTGTTTTTTTTCAACAGGGGATTCAGAGCAGAGATTTGACTTCTGAGATCAGAATTGCATTAGAGTATCAGACTCGCAACTGAGATCAGATTATACCAGAAATTTGACCCGTAACAGATCACGCTCAAATGAAAGATCAGATTTGCAACATAAATCAGATCCAGAGCAAAGATCTGACTCGTAATTTACATGAAATTTGCATCAGTGATTTCTTTCGTAACAAAGATG
This sequence comes from Sinocyclocheilus grahami, assembly GCF_001515645.1. NCBI lineage: Eukaryota > Metazoa > Chordata > Actinopteri > Cypriniformes > Cyprinidae > Sinocyclocheilus > Sinocyclocheilus grahami. The sequence goes on from NW_015505294.1 coordinate 1,539,951, forward strand.
CAACTCGTAACTGAGATAAGACTGATAAGAGACTCATAATCAGACTCATAGAAATTTGACTCGTAACAAATCAGACTTAGATAAGATCAGATCTGCAACAAAAATCAGATTCAGTGCAGAGATCTGACTCGTAACTGAGATCAGATTTGTACCAGAGATTTGATTTGTAACAGATCAGACACAATATTTGCACCAGAGATTTGTTTGTAACTGAGATCAGATTTGTAAAAGAGGCTTGACTCGTACCACAGATTTGACTCCCAACAGATCAGACTCAAAGCAGCGATCAGATTTGCAACAGAGATCAGATTCAGAGTAGAGATCTTACCTGAAACTTAGATCAGAATCGTATTAGAGATTTGACTCATAACTGAGATCTAAATCATATCAGTGGTTTGACTTGTACCAGACATCAGACTCACAACTGAGATCAGATTTATACCAGAGATTTGAACTGTAACAGATCAGATTCAAATGAGAGATCAGATTTGCAACAGAAATCAGAGCACAGATCTGACCTGTAACTGACATGAGATTTGTACCAGTGATTTTATTCGTAACAGAGATCCAACTCTTAACTGAGATCAGACTCATAATTGAGATCAGGATTGCATAAGAGATTTGACTCATACCAGAGATCAGACTCATACTAGACATTTCACTCATAAAAAAGTCAGACTTAGATGAGATCAAATCTGTAACAGAGATCAGATTCAGAGAAGAGATCTGACTTGTAACTGAGATTGCCAGAGTCTGCACCTGTACCACTCTGTACCAGAGATTTGTAACAGATCAGACACATAACGTAGATCAGATTAATACCTGAGAACTTATTGTGTAACAGAGCACAGACTTGCAAACGAGATCAGACTTACAATTAATATCAGATAACAAAGATCTCGTAACCAAGATCAAACTGCCATCTCATCTGTATCAGATTCTTAAAGAAAATGGTTTTGTTTCTCTGAGGCCTCACAGGGTGAAGTACACCAGAATATGGGTAGTGCTGCAGTAAAAGACCCTGGCCAGATTCTGTGGCACTTCCACTTGACAAAGTACTTTAAAATCAGTATCAAACTAAAATAAAAATCAGAAACTCAGACCAAATAGAGAAGACATACTCTCAAATCAAAGAAACCATTATAAACAGCCCAGAAATCACAGTCAGACAGTCCAGCTGAAGTGACTGAGAGTCAGGTATGAAGTGAGATGTGTCTGTCTGATAGTATCTCACCAGCGCCAGGAATACTTTAACAGAAGACAGAGAGGACTAATCTTTTTTCGATAATGGACTTGTGAACGAGCTCCACATTGTCTACTCACTCAGTCACCAAGTGTGCATGTGTGCGTGCGCACACATACACACAATAATAAGCAGGGAGAAAAGCTCTGTATAGTCCTTTCATTCAGAGGAGGGCACACAAGGGACATGCAGAGGTATTGTGGACCAGATGAGAAGTCCCACAGAGACCACACACACATTGGGTTTCAATGTTTTATGGGGACATTCCATAGACATAATGGTTTTTATACTGTACAAACTGTATTTTCGATTGTTTAATGACTTCCACCAAAAATTAATATCTGTAAAAAATAAAATAATAAAAATGCAAAAATATAATGTTTATACCTTGAAAATATTGTAAAAGTTATATATATATATATATATATGTATATTAGGTGTGACGAGACACTTATCCCACGAGACGAGACACGAGACTGGGTTCACGAGAACAAGAACGAGACGAGACGAGACGAGATTTTTAGACTTTTTTTTTTAAGAATTCCTCAATGATGAAATATATAGGGAAAAATAGTCTTTTATTCAACTGAAAAACACAAAATGCAGATAATTTGTAGGTGCATTTTGAAATCAACTTGTACTTTATGAAATGAAACATCTATTTTAATACATTTTATGCAGTAATAAACAACATGTATGGTGAAAAGCGCTGTACAAATAAACTTGATTTGACCATTTATAAATCGTATAAATAAAAATAAATAATAAACAACCCAAATATCCCTTTAAAGTGGAAGTGAAGCAGTCAGTCAAGTTTACATTATTTAGTAAACTGATTTCCACTTTAATAAAAAAATATATAATAAACACATTAAATGGATACATTAATGTATCCATTTAAAAGAATAAAGCAGTGGTTCCCAAACTGGGGGGCACTGCAAGGCTGAGGGATAGTTAGGGCCTAAATTCCGTTTTAATTTTCTGGATTCCATTTTTTTCTGTTTAAATTTTTCTCGACTCCTTTTTAATAGTTCAATTAAATTTTATTAATTAAAAAACATGTCTAATTAATTAAAATCATCAAACTTATAAATTTTCACATACATGTTTTAAAAGTTTAACAAAAATTACATGTTTAGGGCCCTATGAAATGTTTTATTTTTTCTCACCATATTATTTATATTTTTTATTGTTAACAAATTCTGTGTTTTAGCATGTCTAATTATTTGAATGCATAAAACAACTTAATTTATTCATTTTGTTTTTCTTAAAGTAGCCTTGTGATTTTTTTCCCCCTCAGAAATTCTGTGTTGTTTATTTAAAATTTTCTGGTTATCAAATGAAGGCATAAAACATTAATTTAATTTATCATTTATCTTTTAATTATTGAAAATTAAGCAAACAAGATTTTTTGGCAAACAAAGGGGATTTACTATTAAAATTAAAACATTGAAGAAATGTTTTGTGTGATTATTCCTTAAAAAATAGTGTTTGTTTCATTTTAGTAGTAGTAGTAGGCAATGTACATTCTACTGAAAAATAGTTATAAGGCACAATGTCTTCAAATCAAACCAAACTTTTATTTTGACGGGTTGCCGTGAATACCTTTAAAGTTCTGTGTTTGTGATATGATGCTAGTTTTACTCAAATCAAACGCTAAAATGCTCATGAAGTGACTCTCAGAGCAGTTCTGGAGATGTTGATCATGTGTTTACGTCCCCATTTAGTGAGACGGCAGACGCTGAAATCACCGCGAGTGTCAGGCGTGCTTCAGTGTGTGTGTAGTAAATGAAATTGTGCGTCAGCGCCATTCATTAACAGAGACTCACCTACCTGTGATTTTCTAATGATCCTGAAGACACTGATTAGCTTGCTCAGCTGTGTTTGATTAGGGTTAGAGCTAAACTCTGCAGGAAAGTGGATCTCGTGGGCCAGATTTGAGGATCCCTGCATTACACGCACACACACAAACATACAATTAGATTTTTAAAAGATTTTTGGATTTTTTTACTTTTTTTTTTATCACAGGCACTTTTATACATCCTTGGCCCTTCAGCTGTATTGTGAGAACAATTGTCTGACCTTGCTAATGTACTGGCATGCACAATGCACATGACCGCAAATCTATGGTTCATATATGACACTGAGTCTGCAAGATGGAGAAAGCAATGTGACATACCACCTGCCCCCTTAATCTCTCGTCTACAGCCTCCCAGAAGCCCCACACTGGGCACTCCCATTTCTCCTTCTGACCCTTCGTGACAGACGCTGCAAAATACCTCTCATTTCTTTCCGAACTTCCAGCCAGGCTCAAAGCATTCCACCTCTCACACTGTTCAACCCCTAAACAGCATGTGACTCTCTACATGCAGTAATAATTGACTCCTGGGGGACACTAGGAAAGCAGGAATCGTCACAGTAATATAAGAATTAGCCAAAGCCCTGTGCACTTTTTCAACTGATTGTGTTGAAAAATATAGGCAATGGATTTAAATACGGTAAAATGTACTGTTTTAAATCTAAATGTCAACAGGCTTTCCAGCTATGTGGTTGCAAAGGCATTGCTAGTTGGTTTCTAGAGTATTCTGGGTAATTCCAAGGTGGTTACATACAAGCCACTATGATAATCAGGTCCACAGATATAAGTGTGAATATCTTGTTAAATTCTGTCGAAGAAGATTCCATACATATCTAGGTTTAACAAGAGGTTCAAATGTTCAAAACTTTAAGAATGATAAACTGCAAACAGATTTGATTTGCTGTCTACACCAGAGAAGTACAAACCCAATTCCAAAAAAGTTGGGACAGGTAGCAATAAGAGCCCGGAAAAGTTAAATGTACATATAAGGAACAGCTGGAGGACCAATTTGCAACTTATTAGGTCAATTGGCAACATGATTGGGTATAAAAAGAGCCTCTCAGAGTGGCAGTGTCTCTCAGAAGTCAAGATGGGCAGAGGATCACCAATGCCCCCAAAGCTGCGGCGAAAAATAGTGGAGCAATATCAGAAAGGAGTTTCTCAGAGAAAAATTGCAAAGAGTTTGAAGTTATCATCATCTACAGTGCATAATATCATCCAAAGATTCAGAGAATCTGGAACAATCTCTGTGCGTAAGGGTCAAGGCCGGAAAACCATACTGGATGCCCGTGATCTTCGGGCCCTTAGACGGCACTGCATCACATACAGGAATGCTACTGTAATGGAAATCACAACATGGGCTCAGGAATATTTCCAGAAAACATTGTCGGTGAACACAATCCACCGTGCCATTCGCCGTTGCCGGCTAAAACTCTATAGGTCAAAAAAGAAGCCATTTCTAAACATGATCCAGAAGCGCAGGCGTTTTCTCTGGGCCAAGGCTCATTTAAAATGGACTGTGGCAAAGGGGAAAACTGTTCTGTGGTCAGACGAATCAAAATTTGAAGTTCTTTTTGGAAAACTGGGATGCCATGTCATCCGGACTAAAGAGGACAAGGACAACCCAAGTTGTTATCAGCGCTCGGTTCAGAAGCCTGCATCTCTGATGGTATGGGGTTGCATGAGTGCGTGTGGCATGGGCAGCTTACACATCTGGAAAGGCACCATCAATGCTGAATCAATCCCCCCCCCCGGGATTGACTTAATTATAGAGACTAAAGGTGGAGTTGGGGAGGTGGAGGGATGCCAGAGGAATTGTCAAAGGGGTGGGTGAGGTAAGCAGCCATTTATATAACTGTACTGTCATGCTAGTTACATTCAAATCTTTCATTTGGGGCTCTCTAGTCTGGATGCAACACCTACTCGGATTGCAAGAATGAGACAAATCATAACTGTTGATGATTTCCCTTGATATTAATAGTAATTTTATTCAAGCTTTGTAGATTCACTGAAATGTATCTGATCTGTCATTGGATTTATGCACCCAATGGACAAGTGTGTGACTGGTTATAATGCTGGACTGGACTGGACTGGACTGGACCAGACCAGACCAGACCAAAACAAAACACAAAACAAAACACACACACAAAGATAAACACACATAAAAAACAAAATACCAAAACAAATGAAACTGAAATGAACACACTACAAACTCACTACAATAAAAAAATAACATTTCTGACATAAAAGGAATAATTGTAAGCCTGACTTTTCACATATAGAAACTGCAATTGTAATCCCATCATTCTTGATTTATTTAATGCTATCTTTTTAAAACAATTTTGCAGTCCTAACTTCTGCTATTCGAGAACAACGCATCTCCTCTGTGACCCTTGCAGAAAGTTCAAGATCAGCTAATTAGCCAGTCCAGCCTCAGCAACAGAAGCGAAATCTGACATGATGCTTTCTAAGCATCATCTGCTTTTAACGTTGGACTTTAAAGTGCCACTCGAGGGCATACTCTCTAAACAGAGCCAGGGCTTCTCCACGACTGCAGCCATATTAAGTTATGCTGTTGTATTTACCCAAAAAAAAAAAAAGTTTCCGGATGTAGACAAAAAGACGCATGAAAACATGCTTGGGGATGCAGTCATAAAAACGGGCAATTCAATTGGGCCGAGGGAGAAGATGGGGCCATCTGGAAGGGATTGCAGTGCGGTGATTTGCAGTAATAACAAAAGCAAAGAGAAGAGCCCCAGAGGTCACTAGTCCTGAATTCATTACAGAGTGTGTGATCGGAAGGAGAGTGTACTTTCAGTCGTCTGGTTCTTCTCACCTAAACAGGTATTACAGCAGGGAAAGGCTTTGATTGAGGCCTATGAGTTCATCATATTTTGCATATCTAAACTTCTGACTATAAGTAAAGTTTGGCCCACACTGCATCTTATTTACAACTACTATAACAATGCATAGCTAATCACTTTTATTGATTTGTGTAGGAAACATGTATATTAATACAGCTAGCATTAAGTCTTCATGTAAAAAAAGTGACAGCAACGAAAATATTTGATACAAAAATTCATTTCAAATAAATGCTGTTCTTTTGTACTTTCTATTAATAAAGAATCTTTAAAAATGCATCATAGTTTACATTTCAAAAATGAAAAGAAATATTTCAAATCAGCATATTAGAATGATTTCTGAAGACTCATGTGACACTAAAGACGAGTAATGATGCTGAAAATTCAACTTTGACATCATAGCAATAATTAAACACATTAAAATAGAAAACAGTTATTTTAAATTGTAAAAATTTCAGAAAAAAACAAAAACAAACAAAAAACAAAAACCCTAAACAAAACCAAACAAATCAAAACACAAAAAAAACAAACAAAACAAAAAATACCCCACAAACTAACAAACAAACAGACAAAATTAAAAATAAGATAAGCACATCAAAAACAAACCATAAGAATTGAAAGTGAAATTAACAGTGTAGTGTATATATAAATAATATTTTCGTAATACAATGTATATTTTTAAACTAGTCCATTAAAAAATTGCAATAACGACATCATCCATTCCAGTCAATCAAAGTCTCTAAATTGCTACAAATATGTTGTTCATTGTTAGTTAACAATAACATATAGATTTCTTAACATTACAATGTGCATGTAGCTATAACGTAACCCTTTGTACAATTAATACTGTTTTACAAAAACAAGTGTTGTTTAGAAGTGCTTACTGAAGCAGCAGAACTTCTTTCCCCAGCACACTGACAAAGACTTGCTAAAAGCCAGATTCTGTCTAGCAAAATCAATCAGCTCTTGCCATTTTTGTGTACAAAATGTATCAAACAGTGATTGACTCTTCCACGGCTGGTCCAGGCGTATGACGTCTATGGCTTTGTTTCATCTAGAATTGGTTGGCGGTGTCAGCTTGAACAAATTCGTCTTTTGTTAAGTCTAAACTATTCAATATGTGTTGCTATGAGCATTCTGTTTACTGTTTACACACGACTGACAGTTAGTACTACAGACGATACGGTTTTCTAATTCTTATGAGTTTCCTTAATGCGTTTAATAGAAGTTTCGCCAGATGTCCAAATAACCATCCCTCTCTGAACATCTAAAAGCAGTGAGTCACAAACTTCTGAATCTTTGCTAATGATCACACTGTGTGCGAATGTGTGTCTATGTGCTCTCCCAAATCATTTTCTCATGCCCCGGTTGGTATGAGTCAGGCCCCGTAGAGCAACAATCTGGAAGCGTTTGCGCTCGGAACCGGAGCAGGAATTCCGAACAGCTTTGGAAGACGGACCCAAGAACCTCCAGCTGTGATTTGTAAACATCGCCGGCCAGCTGCTAGCAATGAGTGGCCGGGACGGTTGCGTTAAACAAGGCCTATCTTTGTGAGACTTACTTTTATTATAAACATTGGCACCGCAACAAAGGAAGGGCGATATCAAAGGTAATATTGACGAAGGTCGAATAAATAGAGGGACGATCATAGGTCTTGTTCTTCTATATAATTTTTTCATCGAATGAAAACACTCCATCTATTTGGAGATGGTCTGAGTGAACTTTAGCTTGGAAAGACAAACAGGATATTTTGAGGGAGATGGAGATATGGAAAGACATGAGGGCGATCTACAGCACGCTCCCTCTCAAACACACACAAACACAAGAGCTCCGTATCACAGCGAACATCCGCTTCACCTAGCTGCTCTGGTATGCACTAGACATAATGCTGCTTTCAACTGATGAGTTTCCACAGATCACAGGCGAATTTGAATGTGAAATTGGACATATAATGAAATTGGACATAATAGCTCGTAATGAGGAAATCTTTACATGTAAATAAATAACTTACGGTTAAAGGGAACGTTCATCCAAAAAGATCTTCTGAAGAAGATCAAAAGTTTGGGATTAGTAGGTTCAAGGCTGTATCTATTTGATCAAAAATACAGAAAAAGAAATGTAATTTTGCTAAATATTATTGCAATTTAAAATAACAGTTTTCTATTTTAATATACTTTAAAATATTTACATTTAGTCATTTAGCAGACATTTATTAATATATATATATATATATATATTATACACACACACACACAAAGAAAAACAAGTAGATAGAATAGAAAAAATAGAAAGCTAGTGTTTGTTTGTTTTTTAAAATAAAAAATAAAAAAGAAGATAAATATAGATAAAGTAGGATTAAAATAGAATAGAAAGTGTTATAGTTAGAGGGTCAAATAAAGGTGGAAGAGATGTGTTTTTAGTCATTTCTTGAAGATGGTTAAAGACTCAGCTGCTCGGATTGAGTTGGGCAGGTCATTCCACCAGGAGGGAACAGTTAATGAAAAAGTCCTTGAAAGTGCTTTTGTGCCTCTTTGGGATGGCACAATAATGCGTCGTTCACTTGCAGAACGCAAGCTTCTAGAAGGCACATAACTTTGAAGTAATGAATTTAGGTAAAGGGGTGCAGAGCCAGTGGTGGTTTTGTAGGCAAACATTAATGCCTTGAATTTAATGCGAGGGTAGCCAGTGCAAATTGATGAACAGAGGTGTGACATGCGTTCTTTTCGGCTCATTAAAGATTAATCTTACAGCGGCATTTTGGATAAATAAACTTTTAATAAATATAATAAAATATAATTTATTCATGTGATGCAAAGCTGAATTTAAGCATCATTACTCCAGTCTTCAGTGTCACATGATCCTTCAGAAAACACTCTGATATGCTGATTTATTATCAGTGTTGTAAACAGTTGATGCTTTTTATTTAATTTTTTGGAACCTGTGATACTTTTTTCAGGATTCTTTGATGAATAAAAAGTTAAAAAGAACGGCATTTATTTAAAATTCAAACAATAATTATTTTGTAACGATATGCACTACTCTTCAAAACTTTGGGGTCAGTAATTTACTGACTCTTATAAAATATTTTTATTTTGAATAAATGCTGTTCTTTTTTACTTTTTAGTCATCAAAAAAAATTCTGAAAAAAGTATCACAGATTCCAAAAAAATAAAAAATAATTATAAAACATTAAATAAAATAAAACGATGCAGCACAACTGTTTCCAATATTGATAATTAATCAGCATATTAGAATGATTTTTGAAAGATGATGTGACACTGAAGATTGGAGTAATGATGCTGAAAATTCAGCTTTGCATCAGAGAAATAAATTATATTTTAAAGTACATTAAAATAGAATACCTGCTTTTAAATTGCAATTATATTTCACAATATTACCCTTTTTTCTGTATTTTTGATCAAATAAATACAGCCTTGATGAGCATAAGAGACTTCTTTAAAAACATTAAAAAATCTTACTGATCCCAAACTTTTGAATGACAGTGTTTTTTTGTCCAATAGAAGTCAATGTGGCCCAATGTTATTTTGGACCCCATTATGGTAAAAAAATAACTAATAAACTGAAACTTCAAAATATATTTTTTCTGTGTTCAACAGAAGAAAGCAAGTCATATAGATCTGAAATTACATGTAGGTGAGTAAATGATGATACAATGTTTCATTTAGAGACCAATCTTTCATCACAGAGAATGTGGCCTTGAATTTCCATGAATCCCATTCAGCATTTAGACAGCACTCACTTCACAACATTCAGATCACCATGACCATCTGAAGAAACCGAACCAAAGCGGCTCATTATTGGACTCATCCCTGTAATTTCCTGCTCTCTCTTCGCCTGTTTTTTCATCTGCTGCCTTGATTCATTCACATGTATAGCACGTGCTTGTCCCATCAAGCCATATCAGGGCATGCAAGTGATTCATATAGCCATTTCCCCACTTTTATTGACAAAAATGGGAAAGAAATGACAGGAAAATGATAGGAAGAAAGAAGAAACAAAACTGGGAAATGGCGTAAGCCATACTCAAACTCATGACAGCAACTTGAGCATCATGGCTCAATATATCACATACTGTAATTTCATAAAGCCCTTGGGGCTGGGTTATTTAGAATTGGGAAAGTAAGCAACCACATTGCAACTGCCTAGAAACACCCTTGTAACCTCCCACAAAATCCAAGCAACTGCCTAGCAACACCATAACCACCACCCAAGAATACCCACCCAACTTAGCTTAGCTGAGGTCTTAGCAACCCTCTAAACACCCTAGCAAACTCCCCAGCAACCACCAAGCACACCTCAGTAACTACCTAACAAAAACACCCTAGCAACAACCCAGAACAATTCAGTAACTCGCTAGCAGCCACTTAGCAACTCCCTACCAACAACCCAAAACACCCAATGGCCTGGCATCCCTAACTGCATAGCAATTCTATAGCAACCCTAAAAAGACATCACAACTGCATATTAACGACCATCCAGAACACCCCAGCAACCACTTAACAATAGCCTAACAAAACCCTAAAAACATTTAAAAATACCATCACAACCACTTAGCAAAGGCCCTAGCAACTCTAGAACACCTTAGCAAGCTGCCTAGCAACCACACATCAATCTAGCAACCACCAAACACACTACAGCAACTGCATAGAAACACCCTATAAACCACCCAGAACACTCTAGTAATCCCCTAGCAGCACCCTAGAAATGCCCTAGCAACAACCCAGAACACCTTAGCAATACACACACACGAAACACTCAAATAAAACACATCAACGCAGTAGCCGTAACCCCAAAGAACACCATATCAACAACCTAGAAACCAGCCAGAACAAACTAACAGTGCTGCATAGCAATGCTCTAGCAACCCTAAAAAAACACCCTAGCAACCAAATAGAGCATTCCTAGCAGCTACTTAGCAACTCCCAGGCTTGCAACAATCCAGAACACCCTAGCAACTGCAAACCTTGGCAACCAATCAAAAGCGTTCTCATATGTCACAGCAGCTGTTTACTGTTCTTATGGCAAGCTATTACTGATGCTAACCGTGTTTAGATCCACAACCACCCACAACCCCACTGCAAATGATGACATCCATATTAACGATCTCAGAGTCATCAAACTGGGAGTAATTGAAAAACTATAAATCAGACGGCTTTAAAAACAGCTTGCCTCTCCGTACGAACATTAATCAACCTTCATAAATACAGGAGCTGTAAAGAGCTGTGTCTGATTTATCCTGTACCCCAGAATCATTGCCATTGCTTCATTATGATTCCTGTATTATGGGACGCTGCAGGAATGGCAAGTAGTCTATCTTAAGCGTGCATGTCTTATAAGCATTAAGCATGAAATTTAAGTGCATTGTGATTAGAGCAGAAATATGAGACCGGATTTAGCATATGCATACAGTTGGGGCAGGGCGATATGACCAAAAAAATTATCATGATAATTACACCGGTACACCGGTACATCTATGTCGGTATGTCGCTTAAACAACGTTCGGAACGCGACACTGTTTGAAAGGGAACAGCTGTATGTGTTACTAAGCGTGAAAGTTCCGAAACTGAAGCTGTAGAACTAATAGAACGTGATGACACAGAAGAACTCATCCATAATATCCACACTGACCGCCACAAATATCCACCGCCCCCTGCCATCAGCTCCCACGTCTCACAGACACGAGCGCGACTTCACTAGATTTAGCAACTTTCAGACCCTTTTTTCCATAGAATATTCATACTGACAAACCTAGCGACTTTTTGGGGAAAAACCTTAGCTATGGTTCAGTTGGAAGATTTCGCCAGTGCTGTCCCGCGAACGACAGTGTTTCTCCTGTTTGGCTTTAAACTAGTTTAAATCAGTACTCTCAAAGGAACACCTTTGTACCTTCTATACCCTTAAAGGGTGCATTATCAGTACCATAAGAATACATATTACTGCTCTAAGGCAGTGTTTCCCAACCTTTTTTCAGTCGCGGCACCCTTTGGAAATTTTAACAAACTTGTGGCACCCTACAAAATTAATTTTGTCAAAATATTTAAATTTCTATCTTCGATATGATAATTTGAAAAGTATAGATATTCGGTACAACAGGGAAGAACTGCAGAATATAACGTCATACAGATATTTTTAATATTATTAAAAAAAATTGTCCATCAATGGTGGCAATCAGTAGGCTAATTTCTAATGAAGAGACCAATTTATATGACAGATTTTAATGTAGGCTTTTATACATATGTAAACATTATTAAATTACCATTATAACTAGCTATCTCACACATTTTTGCTCACTCAGTGGTTTTTTAATTTTACAGTGGGGCAATTTTGGTGCAGTAGCACAAGCTTGATTTCAAACTTTGAATTGAATAAAAAATGAAGTAAGCAGTCAGTAATAAAATAAGAACAAATAAAGAAATTACTAATGATAGCACAAATAAAAAATAATGACAGGCCTTCAAATGAAATAAATTGCTTTTTAGTTTTTCAGGTAGATCTATCAGTAGGGTTAAGATATTTCACTTTTTTTTTTTTACCAATTATCCAAATAATGTTTAGTCCAAGAAAGCTATTATTGTCAGAACAGGTGAGCATAACATAGCGGTTAGCAGATCAATGAATGAGAGGGCAGCGTTACCAGAGTTGCCCATATACCACACCATGTTACAGCACAGTAGGGCTATTGCAGACAGAAACAATACTGTACTACATCCATGTTTCCTGTCGGCTCAATTTTTGAGTGGACTTTGCTGTTCCGATTCGCATGAACGGTATACGAGTGGAGCTGAGAGGAGCACACACACGCATAAAGCGGGATAATACGCAGAGCGTCACACCACGTGAAAGTGAATCCTGAGTAGTGAACTCAATTTCGGCAGCCGAAATTTCGGTGCATCTCTAATTATTGGCGACATCAGAAATGGATATTATATAATAGATGCTTTTTTGAACATTTTAGCAATTTAAAAATATTTAAATATGATTTTTTTACACGGCACCCCTGCTCTCGACAGACGGCACCCCGGTTGGGAAACACTGATCTAAGGTACTAATATGCACCCTTTAGAAGTAAAGAAAGTACAAAGGTGTCCCTTTAGGTACTGCAGCAGTGACAAGCTGTTGTACCCTAAAGGTACAATTTTTGCCCATTTGTTTCTGAGAGTTTACCACATTTTCACCATTATATAATGCTTAACATGATTTACCCAATGTCCTATACATTGCTGGTTCAGGAACAACATATTAAACAACACGTCATATGAATGCCACTCAACCAGATTTATTTAACAGCATTGCCCCAAGGTGTCACAGTGATGGACAACTCTCCAAACAACTGCCATTTGGATGAGGTTCATCAATCGACTTTACTGTGGGATCAGCAGCAGGACAAATGTGGTGCCTGAGCTTCATTACCACAGAAACCACAATTTTTGCATTTTTTAATTTACACCAAAAGCAAATTCATTTACATTTTGTGGGGTAAACAGTTTTACAAACTGCACTTGTTTTGGATTAATTGGGGGTATTTTGTCTTGGGTCTTCATTGCTACACTGCAATAAAAAAATTTAAGCATCAAGACCGGACATCCTTATTTCCCCTCAAATTACATTCTTATCAACCTATTATTTCCATCCAACCTACACCTAAATGAGAAGGAAATGGTAGGTTGAGACTTAGGTTAGGGTTAGTGTGGGATAGGGTTGATTAGAGTCCACGTCAAACTTGGCTACATAACCGTTATCATTGCTAAAAAGACAGACTTCTTACCTGGTAACTCTAGTCTTTCAGTAGTAGGACTAGAAGGAGAAGGTTAGTCAGGGTATTTTAAGACATTCTGGCACATCTGGCCTCTCCCTATGGCACTGAGACACATTGAGACAAGAAAGGACACAGACAAGTCCTTAAGGACTTCTACTGATGTAGCAAATTAATACACGCTCCAGCTAAGCTAGGACAGAGCGACAAAGCCTGATGATCCCAAACATGATGCAATTGATTGTTTGATCATTTTTGAACAAAAGAAGACTTTTATTTGGAATTGAAGTTTGTGATTTGTATGGAAAGGACATACGGCTATGTAGAGAGTGTGGAAAATCCCTGCTCTAGTTCTGAATGCAAATGACAATGGCACATTGACCCAGAGGCGAAGATAATTGTCAAATCTGCTCAAGACTTTGGCTTCTTAGTTACATCAGAGTGCACTGGGATCCTGAGCGGATTTTTCAGTCTTCTGATAAAACAACTGACACAGTTGTGCGATAATTGGGTCAATCGTATTTCAGGAGAGGTCGGCGGTCTTGACTGAGGAGGAGGTTAATATCGTGGGTTTCGGATAATTTTACAACTCTACTGGAAATACTAGGCCATACCAGGCTGAGACGATCAAATAACATGGTAGCTTTTCCATCATATTAGTCAAAGCAGTCTACCTGTCCTAACCAGGTTGCCCAAACTTGCTTAAACAATAGCAGAGTTTTGGACGCTGGTGGGCTGGTATCCCCATAAGGCTTCTTAACCAGTTAAGCTCTGCTAGTGAGCAGTGCATCTAAGCTGGTAATACCTGCACAAACCAGTCTAGACCAGAACGGAAATGCAGGGAAGATGGTCCACCAGGTCAGTCTTGGCCCTGTTTCTTTGAAGTCAATCACCCAAACCAGCCTGGATGAACAATTTCCAATTAATAACCATAAATGCTAAAAGTGCTAAGTTAAAGCTTAAACAAAAAAATGAAAGAGTGAGATGATGATTAGAGGATGTTGATGGCATTGCTGTAGTAAACTACCTTTATTATAACTGCTCTGAGTTGAGCAGGTTCAGTTTTTATTCAGCTATATAAGCACTATGCTAGTGTTATACTAGCTGACAGAAATTATGAATCCTTGTCTCTGGGAAAAAGCGAAAAAGAGGCTCTTCAGACGCTAAAAATACCCCACAATGTAGAACATCCACCACCAGCTCCCTCTCTCTCATTTTCCAATCCCCATTGAAATTCACCCTCAACCATATGGCAATTTGGCCTCTTGAAGCTCATTGGATCTCACAAACTAATCAATGTATTAACAGTCTCGTGTGTTTTCAGTGTCTGCCATGTTCACACTGGCCTCCAACACTTCCAAACACACAGTAACAGTGAGATCAACCCTTTCCGGAGCTGATCTCATCTTCAGAGGTTTCTGTGTGATTTAGTCCGATTTAAGGTGATTCCTTGTGATCTAGCTGAAAGTCTGCAGAAACATAATTCTCCTAACAAGCACAGGGGCAAAGTAACAAACAGTCAAGGGTCAGAAAACAACACACAAAAACAAATGCTCATGAGCATCACAAATAGAAGCACACACACACAGGTTTGTTTTTGTGAAAAGTGGGGACATCCCATTAGGCGTAATGGTTTTTATACTGTACAAACTGTATATTCTATTGCCCTACCCCTCACAGGAAACTGTGTGCTATTTCAGATTTTCAATACACGCCATTCTGTGTGATTTATATGCATTTTGAAAACTGGAGACATGGGGTAATGTCCTGAAAAGTCACCTTCTCCTTGTAATACCTATGTCATTCCCTTGTCATTATACAAATTTATGTCCTCATTTGTCACAAAAACGTGCACACACACTACTAGTTTATCATTTATATTCAGTGAATTTCGAGTGCAATGATCCCATTGCACTACACTTTTTCTTCTCTGGAACACAAAGTGTTTTTATCCATACAATGAAAGTCGATGGGGTCCAAAACAACATAGGACCAAATTGACAAAAAACACTTGAAAGATTTTTTTAAATATCTTCTTGTTTAGAAAGACGTGAGGGTGAGTAAATGACAGAACTTAAATTTTGGGGTGAACTATCCCTTTAACATACTCTTGAGGTAACAAACCTCCGTACTCAAGGGGGCGATAGAGTTAACTTCAAATGTCTGTGCCATTAACCCAGATGCATTATTATTCAGGTCTCTCTCTCTATAAATGTTTGAACAGTTGAACAAAAACTATCAAGTTTTTGAACGAATCAGAACGAATATTTTCAAAATGCTAGCTATAGCACCCCTAGTGCCAACACTGAGAATAAATGTTTTTTAGTTTTTAATTTAATAATCAAAAGGATTGAGTTTTGACTTGGATATTATCTGCTACAAACCTGAATGAATAGGCAGGGCAAGTACTATACTATGGTAATCCACATACTATTTAGCTATCTAAACAGTAAAATATCCTTTTAATTTATTTGTGCACCACGTAATTGACATTCATCTTAGTCATTCTGTGACAGTTACATCCACTTCACAGCACTTTTAAAGTGACATCCATGCCAAAAGCAACTTCCTGCCCTTCAAAGTAAAAATCCCAGTTAATTAGTGTTCGGTTGGGATCCCAGGACATTCTGTGGGAGAAGAAGGAGTGAGAGCCAATGAGAGGATTCATTAAGACTAAGAATACGGACATGAACGAGACATGAAGAACGAGTGTGAGAAAGGAAGAGAACATCTGATCTCCACCCTAACAGCTGCATATACTCATACACCTACCCGCTTGAGTTGTCATGGCCACGGTGTGTGTGTGTGTGTGTGTGTGTGTGTGTGTGTGTGTGTAGTGCTTAATCACGCCTCACAGAGTAGGAGTCCCACTAACTCAAAAAAACACACTCCAGCTCCCCAATAGTCTCTCCATTACAATTCACTCCCCAACAGCCTGGATTCAGCACTCAAACTGCTCTCTAGGGTTTAATGGTACACTTCTGACTCTACGGCTAACCATTAAGCTAACGTTTTGGTGGCGTTTATTTGCACTACTTACTTAATCGGTAACAATCACTACTTAACTGCTGTTAATTCTTAAAGTATATGCTAATACAAATGTGGTAATTTTTGTGAATTACAAAAACAACAGCAGGGTGGCAAATTAACACCCACCACTAGCCAAATAAAGGTGTTTTTACACAGTGGTGAGTCTTATCTACCAGACGCTGCGGTGGGTGACCCGTTTCAAAACTGTCTGTGAATACAAAGAGAATTGTGGGATTGGATCTGATCGCTCCCGCTCATAGGACAACAAACATATCCAAAGCTAGGGTATGTTGTATGTTCACAGCTCTCTAATGTCTTTTTCACATGACATGCAAGTTAAAATATTTAAGTATTTTAATTAAGTGTTTATTTTACATTTATTTATATTTAGGACTGTACAACTTCATTATATTGTGATTATTTTCTTAGATATTGTGATTGGAATTGCAATATGATAAACATTTCACTTTATAACTGACTTTTAAAGTGGGCTCAAACATCTTTTTTAGCTTAATTATTATTATTAGTAGTAATTTTAAATATAAAAACTGAAAAGCATTATAAAAATTGAAATAGACACACATTACTGTTGTAAATTACATCTGAACTAAAAATAAATAAATGTGATGATAATATAATAACATGTTTTACACAAGTTGTAATACTAATATTTATGTCTTAAATTCTTCACTTTCAAACGTTCAAGTTTCATTCAAAAACAATCAAAAATGTTTAAGCTTTCAAGAAAGTTTAAGCCTTTAAGTTTTATTTTGGCGAAATACTGGTAAAAACGCTGTAAACTTCTGTCCACAAAAACACTGGAAATTATGCAAATGTCTAAATAAGGTAAACCTAGCACACAAAATGCAATACCAAATACATGTTAAACTCACAGCACATGCAGAGATACAGTTTGCTGTATTAACCGTGAACCGAGCTGCTGAAAACACTGGATCATAATCTGCTCGTGTAAACAGTGCCGCCCTTCACTCTGAAACAGTTGCAGCTGGGCAGCTGGCATTATCAATTAACCTCACAGGAAGCTTTTCTACAACTGAACACTGCAGACTTCTCGTCAGGCCGCTGTCGGAGGGAATGTCAGTCAGCGGGAGGATGGAGGGAGGAGGGAGGAGGGGCAACAGGTTTGCTCATCTCCAGTAACCTTCCAGCGGCTCCTTCAAGAGTAAAACATAAAAACACACTGCCAGTAATGTAATCAAATCAGGCAGAAACACTGCCTGTTGTTCCGAGCTATTTCTGTCCTCTCTCCTTCTCACTCTCACTCATGAAAGAAGAAAAAGCAAAAGACTCAATTACTAGCACTCCGCTCCTCTCTTTCCCTCCCTTGCTCCTCTCCTATAGACCTGTTCAGACAGATATAGTATCACAAACGTAAATGTACCAGAGAATGTAAAGTATTCATGAATGTCAATGGAAAGTGACAGTTATGAAGGGAAAGCTTGTTGATACAAAGGCAGAAAACTTGTGTTTGTCATCTTGTATACAGCGCTGGAGTGTGTAACATGACCTACTGTAGTCTCAGCTGGACTTGTGACTATCAGCTTAAGGTCTGGTCCACTAACTTAAGCATATTCTAGCCAATAACTGCCACCTAGATAGGATAGGTGTGTCTGAGTGACCACACTTAAATGAAAATTCAAGTTGTTTTCAGTTGTGGCCACATAATGAGTTGGCAACTGTATGAATGATTTGAGAAGCTACTACAATGTTGCATGTTTGACAAGAGAGAAGAGACCAGAGGGGTTGCAAAAATATAGTTTGCTTGTGTGATAGTCATTGTACTACATGAGGTACACAGAAGCTGTTTGGAAATCGTTTCATTAAGAGATACAAATAGAACAGAAGTATTTTGAAGGGTTAAAAAAAGAAAAAAAAAGTTACTTAATTTGTTAAATGTTGTTCAATTTGAACATTTTAGCTAACACAAATGATGCACAATTTATTTCACCTTTGATTTACTTGAATCCATGCACGCAATTTTTAATCAATGCACTCAAACATCAGCTGAAAAGACAGACCCTTAACAATTAGTTTTACATGTTGAGTATTAATTGTCTTTTAATAATTTAGAAGCCCCCCAAAGTTCAAAAACCTCAACGAAAAATAAAACCCTCTAATACCTCAGCAAAAGGAAGAAAACAAAACTAATACCTCAAAAACCCCAGAAAACTAAATAAGCACATCAAAGACCCCCAGAAAACAAAACTAGTACCTCAAAAACCCCAGAAAACAAAATAAGCACATCAAAGACCCCCAGAAAACAAAACTAGTATCTCAAAAACCTCAGAAAACTAAATAAG
Organism: Sinocyclocheilus grahami; assembly: GCF_001515645.1. Taxonomy (NCBI): domain Eukaryota; kingdom Metazoa; phylum Chordata; class Actinopteri; order Cypriniformes; family Cyprinidae; genus Sinocyclocheilus; species Sinocyclocheilus grahami. The sequence continues at coordinate 1,559,038 of NW_015505294.1, forward strand.
CACATCAAAGACCCCCAGAAAAAAAACTAGTACCTCAAAAACCCCAGAAAACAAAATAAGCACATCAAAGACCCCCAGAAAACAAAACTAGTACCTCAAAAACCCCAGAAAACAAAATAAGCACATCAAAGACCCCAGAAAACAAAACTCAAGTACCTCAAAGAACAAAATAAGCACCTAAAAACTCCAAAGAACAAAATGAGCATCTCAAAAACCTCAAAGAACTCTAATAACTAGGCTATTCAAGTACCTCAAAAACCTCAGAAAACAAAACCTTAAAAACCTCAAACAAAATAAGTAGGCCTACTTCAAAAACCTCAAGGAACAACTCAAGTACCACAAAAACCTCATTTAAAAAGATCAAGTACCTAAAAAATAAATAAAAAAAATACTCAAGTACCTTAAAACCCTAAGAAAACAAACCTAAAGTACATCAAAAACCTCAGCAAATAAAGTTGAAAAACCTCAGAAGCCTCAGCAAATGTATGTAGACTTTTTAACCATTCAAAATGAATCATTTCAGACTATTTCAATAATATAAAAATAAACAGATCTACACACATATCTAGTTTACACTATGTCCTTCAAATGAAATTCAAAGATTTGATGCCAAATATGTGGCAAATAGGGGCAAATCCACTGATTATTCAAGCTCAGAAGTGCTCATCTATCAACCTGGTCAACACAATAAAAGGTGTATGGGTCAAATGGCCCACTAGACCTTACAAAACAACTTATGATTTATGAGGTATGCAAATGGGAATTTTCACACATATTAAATGTAAAAGGTTTTATTTTTTATTAGGGCATAACACTGTTTTGAACGACCACAGGTGGAGGTTTAGAGTTTCAGCAGAACTAAACGTTTCAACTGTTGGAGTTAGAAATCATGACGATGTGTCTGAAAAAGACACTAAGAAAGTTACCTCTCACGTTTCACTGTAACAGCTTCCAGACAAACCTAAAACAGGTTCACTTGCCGGCTCATAACAGGGGCAAAACATTCTGCACCTTCAAAGGAAATGACAAGAAAATCTCTCATTTTCAAAGACATGGTTGCCAAAACCACTAAAATGGACCTCAAGTGTGTTTTGACAGAGTAACACACATAACACAGGTCTCAGGTCAGCTGAAATCACAGTCGTACATGAGGACTAAAAAAAAAATACCATGGGGCGACAGTATATTACAAGTTTATCACAGGCCTCTGATCAGTTTAGAAAGAAATAGCCAATAAAGCGACATCAGAACATGAGCTCACAGAATCGAGTCAGCTAGCCTTGCCTCTAACCCATTAGCAGCGAGTCACACGCGAACGGCCTTGTGCAACATAAATCCCATGCTGTCCTGTCTGCCAAGAACAGTAAATCACAACTCTGCAATCTTCCAACCAGCGAACCAGGGTCAGTGACAAATAACAGAGTCCATGATAAAGAAAACAAAAAAGCTTTTAAAAATCTAGTTTAAAGCACATGCCAAGTTTACAGAAATGTATTCGCTGTATTCATGTTGGTTTCAAATGGTTTTGGGAAACCTTTTTTTTTTTTTTTTAGAAAGATTTTAATAAGTCTAAAAATGTCATGAAATTACATCTTTTTTCATGGTATTTTTAAAAATAGGTTATCATAAATTATTAATTCATAAATAATTATGTTTTTTGGTAATTCACACAACATGACATTTCACAACCTAAATTAACCTTGCCTTATCATAAAACCTGACAGAATAAAATAATAATAATAATAATTAATAAAAAACAATAATAATAATAATTAATTAAATAATACACTATAAAATTATAATTTGGTTAAAAGATTTGTTTCAAGAATTACATTTTAATGAAATTCCTTCTTAATTGTAAATTAACACTAGGGATGTTCATTTCGGTTGTTTTTCCTAACCGACAACCAACGCTTGTTAAACAATTATTAACCGTTAACCGACAAGATTATTTTAAATTCAAATTTAATTAAATTAGAAAGGATACGTGTCTGTGACCCGTTAAAAATACTAACATTTGTTTCCCGGGGATTAATTTTACATGCGCAAAAAGCAGCAAACAACAGAACATGAGGATTCACATGGTCATCATATCACATCACGCACCTGCAGTGCTTCTGCCAGCGGAGAAAAACATAATAAAGCTAGGCTATAGGCCTAAAAGGAAAGAAAAACTGTGTAACAAGTAGCCTAGTATGCAGAGTTTCAGTTAATTTTTGTGCTGCGCGAAAGGAAACAGACGGCAGAAAGCGGCATCCGATTTTTCTTTAGGCTTATTTTACAAAAGCACAAAGATTTGTTTTTATTGTGAATGTACACAAATAAAGGCAAACCTTTTACAATTCTGATTACCTTCAGGACTAAAAGAAGTATTTGCTTCCACTGTTAGAAGGAAAAAACTCAAGTGATTGCACCGGCGCCGCGCGCACACAGTTAAGCATTGCTACCTTGACAATGCAGCCTGTTCATTATCATAATAAAATACAGTCAGTCAAACATATGGAAAAAAACACACTGCTCAGTTTAAATATGTAAAATCTGTGCCATTAAGTGTTGTCACCGTACCGCCGTGATGTTATGCAAAACATTTTGTTTTACGTGGATATTGGAACGCGAGTGAAGTAGGCTACATAATAAATAATATTCTGGCATTCAAATACATCGCGAATACGGAAACATTTGATTTTGTGTCGAATGAGAGACGCAACGTTGGTTTCAGTTTCGTTTTAGCCTAAATGAATTTGTTTTGGCTTGTCGTTTATATTGCTATAGCTTCTTATATTTTTAATTATTGTTCTTTTCTAAATACTGTTAATTGAAAGGCTTTGCTGTGGAGTGAGGGGAACTAAAATAGCCTAGCTATGTTTACAGTGTTTATTATAATCTTTGTAAACATTCCGTGTCGGCATTAGGCCTATTTCTGAATGAAATAATAAAATGCGACTTAGACGCGACTTATGTTTTTTCCCCTCTAAAAAACATTTTTTTTTAAATACGCGTAGCGTATTTCAACCATGCAGCAAACTTTTTTTAATATTTTGACAAATTACAAAAAAAAAAAAAAAACTAAATGACTTTTTAAACCGTTTAACTGATTGTATTTATTGGTCAAAATTCTTCACGGTCGGTTAACGGTTAATCGGTTAAAATGAACATCCCTAATTAACATTATTATTAACTCATTATTAATTCATTTTTATAATAATTATGTTTTTTGGGTAGTCAAATAACATGACATTTCACAACCTAAACTTACACTGCCTTGTCATAAAAGGGATCAAATTATCTGAAGAATTTTAAGAGGCTTATTTCCTAACATACATTAAAAATATGTCTATGGATGGATGGATGGATGGCACTCCATCTAAACAGGAGACAATAGACAGAACGAGAGAGAAAGATAGAACTGGGTCAAAATCCCTGCTGACTGTAATGTCAAGAACAGCAATCGAGACCTTGACAGTGACTGTGACGTAATGGAGTAGGTCTTGAAAGCGAAGAACAAGAGATGTTTGGAAACATGATCACGGTTAAACATGAGGAACAGTGAGAGGGACGCTTGGAGATTGAGTCAGGAGTCAGAACGGCTGACAAAGAGGCTGAAGCCGCTCAAGCGGGGAGTTTATGCGAGTTAGCGTAAAAAATGGTGCGTCTGGATGGGTATGACAGGTTTAGATAAACTAGATGGGGTGTACTACGGTTTTCAATCGTATAAATCCAGCTGAAAGGAGAGATAAAGCTTGTGGCAGCCAAAGACTGAGTGTATCGTCTACACCGTGACTTTGTGTATTTCACGGCTCCAGGAAAGAAAAATACAGTGAGTGTTGCTGATCAAAGCCAGGAGAGTGAGAAGTGACTGAGGTTACATGCTGCTGGATGTACATTTGCACCAGACGGCCACTGTTGCCATGACAGCACCCCTACTAGTCCATATACATGCTGCGTATAGGGCACAGATGTGTTACCTTTATCTCAAAGGTCATCTCCACTCATTCACATGATGTCGCAACATATACGCACACGCAAACTCAGATTTCCACTATTTTTCATGCTTTAAATCTGCGACAAAAACCCTAGATCATAGGATATTTCTAGTGAGCACACATGTGCGAGATGTTTGAGAGAATTTGTTGGGCCTAATGAAATTTGTTTTTGTTTTTTTACCCCCAAATTCAGTTTTCCATTGTAACAAAAACATGTCCAATTAATTGAAATCATGAAACTTATACAACAATTTAATGACGGTTTATTAAACGTTTCACAAAATTTTCATTATTAGGGCATTATGAAATGTGTTTCATATTTTTCCAAATTAAGTTTATCATTTAAATTTAAAACAATGACGTCATACACGCGATTTCCAGTTTTGTTTTGTAGAAAACATGGAAACACCAAAGACGCTTTAATATGTTGTGCGTTTTAATAGACCGATGACGACTGCACAGAGTAGCATTATAACAGAACTTTCAAACGTATCTAGTATGATAAAACAGCGCTGCTTTACCCCACATACACACGACCGGAAGGAGCGGAAGCTCCTGTTTGTTTTTTGTACAGCTGTAGCGTATATACTCTAGTGGTGAAAACTCACATATTGTACCTTTCATTTTTAGGTTTAATTTTTTAATTAAATTAAATCTAAAAATCTTTCAATCTAATTTTTTTTAATTAAACCTAAAAAGTTAAAATAAAATAAAAACTTTAAAATGAAATAAAATATAATAATAATAATAATATATTTTTCATTTTAACGTATGTATTTTTTCTCAAAAATTTTAATTTGTCCAAAAATCAATTTTGTTATGTTTTGCTATTTATTTATTTGGTTTTAACTTTTCTTAATTTCATTTTAATAGTTTAATTAAATTGTAATAAATTAAAAAAGATGTCTAATCTTGCTTAAAGGATGTCTAATGCAATAAGGCCCTCTGAAAATGTTAAGAATTTAATATTTTAAAATGTAAATCAAATAAAAATTAAACAATTCCTTTTATTTCTTAGCAAACAAAGTGCTGCACTACAGTCTACTGTTACAGTTAAAACATGGAAGGAAGCGTTTAAAATAAAATTGTATGATTATTATTACTATATCATTGTTATTACTTTGAGAAGTGCATTCTACTGTACAACAGTAATATATTTATGCCATTCATTCACACATAGACTGCAGAATATGCAGACTTCATATCTAAATAACCTTTTTGCAGTTTAATATTCCACAGACACGTATTCAATATTTCACCATGACATTCTTCATCATAAAGTAAATTCAATTTTTTGAGTGGATTCAGTGATTCTGTCAGCGAAATCACAGGGCTCTACAATTGTGGCACATATTGATAAAATGTTGTAATACTTTGAATGATATTTTGCAAGTTACAATGAATGCATATATTATATATGCCTCTTGACATTGACGTAAAACAAAAAAGGTGTCTCTTCGTGGTGTACACTTGGCTTAACTTACACTTCTCTTCTGCTTGAGGTGTTCTCCACACTAACCTCCCTTCAGAATGCTGCTGTGGAGAGTCTGGTGAGGAGGTGAAGAGAGCAGTTCTTCACAGGAGAATATGGAGTTCATACTCGACGAGGAATTAACACATTTTAATTAGAGGCCCAAACGGAGCATTAATGTGCAATTTGGAGCAGTTTCTGACATTTATATGAAAGATGTAATTCTGATAGCTTGTAATGTAAATCAATGAAGTCTTTATAACAGTATAAGAGATTACTTGGATAAAATGCATATTAAAATCAGTTGTCACTCAATATCTTTGAGGTATGCAAATTGAGATCAAGCCTTTGCTAAAGCGAGCCACTTCCTGCAAATTCAAGCTAATGTAGCGTCTGGACCAATCAAACACACCATTTTTTATTTGATTTAACAAATCAGTTATTCATTAGATTAACAAGTCATCACAGACCCCTCACCCAATAAAGTGGATGCCAGGATGTCTGCAACGACACCAGGCCCCCCCTGGTCCCCATGGCAACCACGACACCTCTGCTAGACCAGATCCATTTACGACCTAATGGCATGTTGAGAATTTCCCCTCGCACTACATTTTCCATAGGAAATCCACAATGCACAGTAGAAATGGACTTTTCTACTAATTAATTCATAGGAAAACCTTTCTTTGAATGAACACACATATCCTTCAGGTCATGGTGTATGTTGTCTTTGATATTTTTAGACTATTCTATGCATGCTTATGATGGAACCCATTCCTGTCATCTTGCCATATGTAATCCTAATGTCGTTTTTATCTCATTACTTGTTCACTACACCTGTGAACAAGTTCAAACTTCCCTCTCCATGTAGTCAGGGTCTGAAGAAGAGAAAAGCAGAGCAAGCCTCTCAGTGAGCTGTTAGATAAAGCACCCATGCAAGGCTGGTTTTCTCTCCACTCTCAATTAGCCTGGCCATATCTGACCGTATGGGCACCGCCGTGATTAATGATTGGTTAACAACCAGAGTCAGCGCTAAAAATGAAAAGCAAACACTGGGAGTCCAAAGCAAACCAGAAACAACCATTATTTTCTGAAGGCAGAATAGAGGAGTCAAAGCATACACGTTTCCTTTCACAGCTCAGACTAAAAGCTTTGGAACGAGAATGAAAAATTGAAGTTTAAATTGGCTTCAAGAAGCGAAAAACGTCTGCTTGTCCTCCAAAACATTATTCACTTCACGGTGTTCAAAGGAAGTGCAGTGATGTGGGCTAGCTGGCAAATAAGGGCGTTTCTGGAGAACGCAGCAAATGCCGAGCTGATTTATGCTGAATAACAGGAACAGTGTTACTGCAAAGCCAAACTGCTATACATACAGTACATAGACAACTAAACTGGTGACGCTAATTGACTAGCATGGTCTTTCTAATGAAGCTGGTTAATAACAGAAGTCTTGCTGGTTAAGTCAGGTGAGAAGCAGCACTGCACATGATCTGGACGACAAACACAATGCAGAAAGTGTTTCCATAAAATATAACTGCCAAAAAATATACCTTATTACTACTGCTTGGATATCCAGGCAAAAACATGAAATCCCAGTGAAACGGCATGTTGTTATTATTATTATTATTATTGTTGTTGTTGTTGTTGTTATCACTAATACTTTATAAATGTTATTACTAATAATTTTATATATTTCTGTTATTTACTTATGTACTACTACTATTAATATTATTAATATTATTATTACTGAGTATGCAAATATTGTTATTTGAATAATAATAATAATAATAATAACAATAAAGTATCATTAAATTATTATTAATAGATTTATTATTCCTTTATTATCTATTTATTATAGAACTGAATAATAATAATAATAATAATAATTATTATTATTATTATTATTAAAGGGGTCATATGATGTGATTTAAATTTTTCCTTGCTCTTTGGAGTGTTACAAGCTCTTGGTGCATAAAGAAGATCTGTAAAGTTGCAAAGACTAAAGTCTCAAATCCAAAGAGATATTCTTTATAAAAGTTAAGAGTCAACACACCTACCTAAAACGCCTCATTCTAACACACCCCCACATGTCTACGTCACTACGTGGGAAGATTTGCATAACGCCGCCCAAATGTTCACGCAAAGAAAGGCGGCGTAACTTTTATTCTCGCTGTAGTATTGTTGCCGCCGCCGCCATGTCCTGAAGACGCTGTGTGCTTTGTTGTGAAAGTGAAACTACTTTGTCTGGTCTTCCAAAAGAGGACGATATCCGCTTCGTCATGCCTAGAGCTGATCCGTGCTGGTCGCTTAGGAAATACATCAACTTTGCGCTGTGGATCGCCGGATCGGCTTTCACCGTGGATGAAGCGGAGTCCAGCCCGGGGTCGTCACACATGGTTGCCGCAGGCATCACAATATGGTAAGGGACGTAACATTTCCATCACACGCTTGAGGTATTCGGCCAATCACAACGCACTGGATAGCTGACCAATCAGAGCACACCTCGCTTTTTCAGACCGATGAGCTTTGTAAAAATCGACACGTTTCAGAAAGGCGGGGCATAGAGGAGAAACAATAATGTACAGTATGTGGAAAATAATGTTTTTTTTTTACCTTAAACCGCATAAACACATTTCATTACACCAAACACACAAAATAATGTTCTTTTTAGCAGCATCATATAACCCCTTTAAATACTGTCTGCATGGTTATAAATGACTATTATTGTCAATAAAAAAATAAAAATAAAAATTCCCTTTTAATTAAAAAATATCTATCATGGAAATTATTATTGTAATTAGTTTGCATAATAATAATAAGAATACGTTTTAATATAATACACTATTTTAAAATGGTAACAAATAGAATAAATAAATAATATAATATTAATTAAAAATATTAGTATTAACTAATGTATTGTTATAAATTACTATTATAATCATCAATCATCATAAGTAGTAACATTATTAAATCATATTAATATTAGTTATTTAAATCATAATTTTATAATAAATGTATTTACTTTCAAAATATTATGCAAATTGTTATTGCTTTTAATAATAATAATAATAATAATAATATTTTAGAACACATTATTTTAATATAGTACATTATTTAAAAAGTCAATAAACAAAACAACAACTACAAAAACCAACAAAAATAAATAACGTATTGTTATAAATTACTTATCTATTATATAAGCAAATATCTATTATGCAAATTGTTGTTGTTTGTTAGTTTGCATAATAATAATAATAATGCTATTTTGCATATTTCATTTTGGATTACAACAGCAATAAGTGATGTTCATGTGAAGCTTGCATGTATTTGTAAACCAGGCCACTGCGATGTCTAAAAGCACCATATCATGAGCCTAACAGCATAACTCAATAATTACAGAAGAGCAAGAGCACACCGGTCACATTACAAGAACAATCTGTCCTTGAAGTCCTGGTGAAGCAAGATTAAACACAAAGGTGTTCTCGCAGTCATGTGTTCCCTGATGAGAAACTAATAGCGCAGGTTCAGCGGGTCACGGCGAATGTGTTCTGAACACACTCGTGCTCTCGCGCTCAAACGCCCATCCCTGCTCTGAAATACATTCATGTCTGGAAGGACGTCAGGATATGATGCCAAAACTGTGACTGAAATGCCCATGACACCCAAGGGCTTTCCGCGGCGGTTAAAGCGCGAGATGGACAGGAGGAGTCTGGGAGCAGCTAAAGGATTAGCGCTTTAACACGTGAAGAGGGATGCTGCCACGCTACGTTAAGAACTCGCAGGCGGCGCTTTTTTTCATGCTCCACATCCACGAGTTTCCATGGCAACCCGAGTTTGGGCCGTCCCCGAGGCCGGTGGCTGTTGTTGAGCCCCAGACACGGTGCACCAGGCCTCTTTCCCAGCCGCGGGCCTCCACAGGAGCAACAAAAGATCCGCGCGTTTCATTAGGGACCTTCAGAAGGAGTCCGAGCGACTGACTGTGACAGTCAACGCTAATCCTTACTGAAGCGTCGCTCGAGTCTGAACACCTGCACCTGGAGATTAAAGTCTCACTGGATTTTATTTGTGACCTTTTTCAGGTTATTCATATAGATAATGGAGAAAGGACAGGACACGATGGACAACAACGACAGGTGCAGGAGGTCAAAGGCTGGTCGGAGGTGAACTTTACCTCTTTATGGCTACACAACGTATACATCCACTTGTTCTTTTTCAGAAAATATTGCATACAACACTTTGGACTGCAGGACTGGTTTGCAAGATGTGATGTTGTGGTAGTATGTCCTAAATAGCATACTGGCTCATTTCTTATGTACAAGTACGTACTTAACCTCTGCAGACTCATATTTTTTGTTAGAGATCAACTGATATAGTGTTCTTGCAACCTAACAATTATTGCTTTTCAAAAGTCTAATAAACGATATACAAAAACTATTTTAATATTTATAATCACTGATGTCTGCTTTTTGACAAATAAAAAATATAAATAATATATATATATATAAAATATAAATATATAATTACAATAGAAATGTTAAATATTTTACTACTACTACTACTACTACTAATTGTATTACAAATGTATTATTATTTTTATTGTTGATTGTATTTTTGAACTAAATAATGCATTATTATAAATTATTATTATTGATTAAAAGTACATAATTTAGAAAAATACAGTATTATTGTATATTATTGATAATAATAACAATATTAAAATAATGCATTGTAAGACAATAGATTGTTAGAATGCAGATTTATTGTCAAAAACAATCTATTTTGTATTAAAATGTATTATTATTATTTAGTATTAATTACAGTAATGCCATAAAAATTAAATGCCATATTATATTCAATAGTATTTTAACTATTTAATGATTTATTATAAATTATTATTGATTAAAAGTACATAATTTAGAACAATACATTATTATTATTATATAATATTGATGAAAATAATAGCAATAATATTAACGTTATTAATAATAATAATGTTAACAACAATATTAATAATACATTGTAACACAATAGATTGTTATAATGCAATGTTTTTATTGTCAAATATTATTATTAATAAAATTATTATTATTGATTAAATGTACATAATTTAGAATACATTATTATTATTATTATTATTATGCCCGGTCAAGCCCAAACATTTCTCTTTAACTTGATTCCCATAATGAGCGCAAAGGCCTTCCTAATTTCCAGCATGACACATGGACACAGAGGCCTCCCTTGGAGATAATCTGGCCATTTCAACAAGTCTGAGACCAGCCTTCCCTAAAATAAATCTTAAAGGGGCCATGTTCTACATATTTGTGACACATTTTTACCCATTAGTCAAGTTCTCTTGCACCAAACGGGTTCATTTAAATTTGAGTGAGCAGGGGAAAAAATGTAATGAATTCTGATAGCAAGAAACAAACAAATAAAACAGTTTTAAATATTAAAATAAAATAAAAATAATAAATATTGTTCCAAAGAATCTTAAAATTTTTACATAAATATACAATAGAGCTGTCACGGTTGCCTACTGTGAGGAGCGAGGAACGAGGAGACGTAGGGGAATTCACGAATACAGCAATCTTTAATAATCCATACACGGGAACATTACCAAATAAGGCAAAATAGGAACAGAAACAGGGGCAAAAACATGACAAAACAGGTCCATGATTCTGACAAGAACAAACAATATTTTTTTCAAAAGCAACATTTTAAATGAATGAATGAATGAACGAATGAACGAACGAATTCCAAAGCATCTTTAGAACAATTAAATATAAAAAATATTAATATTGCCATAGCATTATATCCAAAGCATCTTCACATCTTAAACAAACAAACAAAATTAACAAAACAATCATCTTTAGAACATAAAATATTCTCCCAAAGCTTAACAACATTTGACTTAAATAAATACATGAATATAAATAAATAAATTAGTGCTGTCAAATTATTAATTGCATCCAAAATAAAAGTCCTTGTTTAAATAATATATGTGTGTATACGGGGTATATTTATTATGTTTATATAAATACAAACACAAGCATGTATAGGCTTATATTTAAGAAAAATATGTTATGCTTATATATTAAATATATTTATATATAAATATAAAATATAAGAATATAAATATATAAATGAATGTATTTTCAAAATATATACTGTATGTGTGTGTATTTATATATAATAAATATACACAGTACACATACATATATTATGCAAACAAAAACTTTTATTTTGGATGCGATTAATCATCATTCATTTTTTGGCAGCACTAAAATAAAAAAATAAATAACCAACCAAACAAAGGATCTTCAGAACATTTGAATACAACAAAATAAAAAAATAATAATATGGTTCCCAAGCATCTTTGATTTTAAATGAAGCCACTTTAGAACATTAATCAAATTTAAAAAAGATGGATTTTAAATATTTTTTCTGAAGCAAGTTTACATTTTATGTGCTTAAATAATTAAATAAATGCATAAAAATGAGTTTCTGAATATTTTAAGAAAATGAAATAAAACCAAAAAAATGTTTTATTATTTATTAAATAAAAAAATTCCAAAGCATCTTTACAATTTAAATAAATAGTTGTAAAGCTACATATTATTATATTATTTATGCAAACACCAGTATTAAAACGCTAAAAGAGCAGAGACATGTCTGCCAATCAGATGGTGGGAACTGTCTGGACCACATCAAGGGCTTGACAGCGGTTACATTGAAAAGTCAATTACACAATTCAGGAAACCTCAAAGGGCAAAAAAGGCAAAACATTTTGTGAGAAAGGGAAGTGGACATGCCGGAGAACTCAAAGCATTGTCCAAAAGTATGGAAATAATAAGAGGTGTATGCAAACTGAAAGAGCAGTTTTTTGGCAAACAGCCTAGGAATATTTACGTTGTTGTGACAGGATTGTGAAGCCTAGTTTGAAAGAAACGGATACATGCCTTCAAAACCCCCGCCACCATGCCAAGCATCAAAATGCCTTAAATCACAGCATGTCTTTCTGCGGAAGGCAAAACATTTTGTGAGAAAGGGAAGTGGACATGCCGGAGAACTCAAAGCATTGTCCAAAAGTATGGAAATAATAAGAGGTGTATGCAAACTGAAAGAGCAGTTTTTTGGCAAACAGCCTGGGAATATTTACGTTGTTGTGACAGGATTGTGAAGCCTAGTTTGAAAGAAACGGATACATGCCTTCAAAACCCCCGCCACCATGCCAAGCATCAAAATGCCTTAAATCACAGCATGTCTTTCTGCGGAGGCTGGCAAACCCCGGCACTGATAATATACAAGAAAATCGAATGCAAAGTGTCACTAAGGACTCTCATGCAAGAAAAAAAACAAAACAAAACCATCTCCAGCAAATACAATATATTGAAACTAACCAGATTGCTGTTTCTCATTGAAACCATTTTCAAATATGTCACAACACTAAATCTGCACGTTATGCAATGTCAACGGTGAATTAGTAATGGTTAACCCTGTATATCCATTACATACCATGGAGGTTTGAAAAAAAATCTCAACTATGTAGACTAAATCAGTTTGGCATTTGTGCCTGACAACTGTTTCAAATGCCAAGTGTCCCATTCATTTCATTACAAGAGACCTTTACAAGCTCACACCCTAAAACACAACGTCAGCGTGCCTCCAAGAACATAAACAGCCTCCCTTCTGGATCTAAACTTATAAAGCCATACTTTTAAGCTTATAAAAGTATTTGTTCGTTTTTTACATGTAGACTAGGAAGAGCCCAATGTATACTTGGGTTACTTTTTATGCGTATGTTAGCTTAAGTACACAGTCAAACACACATTATACTTGATTTGATGGCGTCTGCAAAGTATACTTCAAAAGTACACTCCATTTTATAGTATCTGTAAACATAGGGTCTTGACACATGCAAAAGATTTATCCTTGCCCAGTATCTGCACCTTTTCTCTCCACAAATTAAAAAAAATTGTACTCGTTTAAACTAGATTAGATCACTCTATTGTTTTTTGCTGTCTTTAGTAATTTGCTGTTGATTTATTTCCGTCTCCTCAGACCTTGTGCACACTAATACGTTTTCATTTGAATGGTGTCTTTTTCTCTCCTTTTTGGCCTTCTGTCCATGCCAAGACAGCTTTTTTTTTTGTTAAGGAAAACAAACTTTTTGAAAGCGCTCTCCAAAGTGGTTAAATTTGAAAACGCCGCTTTCGTGTCGTAGTGTGGACTGTAAAAACGTAGGTTTTTGAAAACGATGATGCACGTTTAGTCATGTGACACATATTGTACCAACAGTTATCTATGTTTATACCAGTATTGTGCCTGTATGTACTACTTTCACAATCTTGCTATCGATATGTTACTTTGTACACTATTTATATTACAGTCCTGCGAAGATGACAAAAAATTTACTCAAAACTGCTGTCCTGCGGCAAAACATGAGGGCAGTTGCGTTTTAGGTCAAACATATAATAATGAGTAAGTACGGCCTGGACACCAGTGAATGGTGGGATATTTTCGTAAATAAAAGGATCCTGCCAGAAGAATTGCGTGAAAACTTATGTCTGTTCCATATCTCAGTGAGCTTTTTATGAGGTTTTACACAATTTAACGAATTTAATGTTTTCCGACGTTTCAGTGTGGATAAGAAACTTTTAGTAAAAGGTTAAAAATGTTAGTGCGGACGGAGAGCGTTTTGAAACGGAAATGCCATTTTCAAATGTATCCGCATGAATGTAGACGCAGCCTCAGTTTCTGTTCCGACTGTGAAACTATGGCCCAGGACAGTGTTCCTACCTTGTGGACAAACTAATTAGTGCAAAAAAAAATTCTAAGTGCATTTGCGAGCTGTTGTGTACATTGTACTCATGGTTAAACTAATCAGGATATGCGCACTGTACACTTACCCTAGCGTACACATAAGAAATAAAGTATACTTTTGGCTTAAGCGAACATTGCGTGAGACGTACATTTTATCATCAGCATAGTACACATGCACTCACGCTCAGCTCGTGTACCCGTGAACCTTGAATTTTTAATTTTTTTACAAGAATTAGTTTGTCCACAAGGTGGTAACACTGGCCAAAACCTTCAAAAAGAGACAGTACAACATCAACCGACTACAGGAAGCTTCAAAAATAACAAGCCTTATGTCATTTTTGAATACTTACGGTCCACACTACAATGTGAAAACTGCATTTTCACATTTATCCACTAGGGAAAGCATTTTCAAAACTCCGTTTTCGTAAGACAAAAAAGGCAAAATGCAGGGAAAAAGATGCAGTTTAAAATGTACCCAGATTAGTGTAGATGTAGCTAGAATTTACATTGACGTTTGGCGTTTCATATGCTAACGTTTGCGTCAAAACTAAAGTATAGCCTACTTTTGAGATTAAGTTTCAAGAAGTTTCAGTAGACTATTTAGTATGGGAACTCTAATTGGTTGAAAAACGTCACACAAGCCAATCAGAACTCTAACATGGCAATAGGCCAAAGTGGTTTTCCTGTGTAATATGGAAAATAGGAATCAGCTCCTCAGCTGTCGGCTACAGTGAACAGGAAGTGATGAAACACACTGCTCTTCCTTGACACACTTAAGTTCCTGCACTCTTTAAGAGCAGCAGGAGGGGAAACGTCAGTGCTGACAGTGCCATTAAACACTGGAGGACTGAGCTCTTTTGAGCCCACTACCTGCATATTGCAACTCCTCTACTTCCTGAATCGCCTACACTATCCGGAGGACAAATCCAAAATATTGCATAATAATGATTTATAATCTCAGCTGCATCCTTGGGGGCACTCGGGAGACATTCTCAATACAATTCCCTTCCTGAGTGGGGCGGCGTATGGATGTCGAGGGAAGCATTGGAAAGAGCCTAAGGAGAAATGTAGAGCACTTCCTCGTATGACTCTCAACGTCCATCACTGGAGCTCCGTCAAGGCCAGATCAGGATGAAAACACTGCTCATGACCAGATGACATCCATTTGGCGGGAAAACTCAAATCCCAAGATGCATGTTCAACAAATTTAGGTATCCATATTTCATTAATGCAGAAAAACACTTTCCCTAAAGTGCAAACTGTAAAGTACTGACTAGCTGCCCAACAACCAACTTTCCAATTACCTAAGTTTTAGTTAACTTATCTAGATTTAGTTTAGTTACTTTTTTTGAACAGACTCCAATTTTATAGTTTCAGAATATGATTACATCCAGTTGGAGGAAATCAAACATGTTTTGAGCAGGGGTGCACGTTATTGACAAAAAATGATATAGTATTTTATATATTTTTTTCAATAACAATAATTAAACAATAGTTTGCTTAGTGTGTTTTTTTATGCTGGTACCTTGGTTGGCCCTGGACATGACACTGTAACCACTAGTAGGTGGTGGCAAGTTCCTGTCTTAATGAGTTGTTCATTGAATGAGTGATTCATGAGTTGTTCAAAATGGCTTATTCATTTACCCCTTGTCCAAATACCCACACTTGCGGTCTTGGCCACTTGAGAGCGCGTGCGCGCGACAGGAAGTAAGTGCGCAAGACTGTCCCAGGTCTTAAAAACGCCAAAGTGCAGTGCTCTTAACGCACACTAAACCCACCTCGAATACCGCTCCGGAGCGCTATTCGAGGCTTAGTGTATCCCATCATGCATCATGTTCTGGAAATAAATTGAGACTTTTTGCCGAGATCTCGCGAGTGGTCACGGAAACCTTTCCAATGCAAGTTAAATATTAATATAATAATTAGATATTACATATAATTTGGTAGAAAAACTGTGTTTTTACGTTTTATTGGTGCAAAGATGAGTAGTGGTGATATTTATTTTGTACAACATTTGCAACTGCTTTTTATCACTTAATTAGAAGCACCACAAATTAAAATTGTCATGTTATAGGGACTACAAAACAGACATTTAGAAGTTGATTTTAAAATGCAAAGTATTTCAAATTAAAATTAAAATAAAGCGGTGTAAACACTTGCATTTTTACAACACTACAAGTGTGTCCCATCAGGTAATGAAAAGTTTGACACACACTTGTGGTCTTCATGCTCACTTGAACACTTGGGCCAAATACAGGAAATACGTCATATAAGTAGTCAAGTGGTCAAGTGCAAAGACCGCAAGTGTGGGTATTTGGACAAGGTATTAGTAATGAAGCAAGTGGCTGTCTTTATAAATGGATTATTGAATCACCGATTCATTCGCAAACAGATTCATTCAGGAATGAAATCCTGCAATGTTGCTCTGAGACACAGAAATTTTCTGCTCTGGCTTTGTTTTTACTATGTTTTTTTTAGTTTTTCTCGAATATCGTTGGCGAATTAAAAAAAACAGACAATGTTGTGTCACAAATGTAACTCACTCAATATTAACTTATTTTTCTTAACTGTTAATAGACTATCACATTCTAATATTCAGAAAAAACAGCACTCTTGCTTGAGTGATATTAATTAACTATATCATATCTTAGAAATATTTTTAAAAAGAACATACAGGGATATTGTTTTGCTTTCATAACTTGAATTACGGCGGCATTCTAACTATATTCTAATTGGCTTCATCACACAGTCAATTCTTTTGGACTCTCAAGATGTGGTTTTGCTCGTTTTTTTTTTTGCAAAGTGAGTGACATACTCGATAATGTCAGCTCACACATCCTTAAAACATCAATTACGATATTATCGTAGACAAAAATATCGCACGCTCCTAGTTTTGAACCAATGTCGTCTGTTTTGGACACTGTTGACTTTCATTGTATGGACACTAATTCTTCAAACATTCTTCAAAATAGCTTCATTTGTATTCCACAGAAGAAAGTAAATCACAGTTTTGGAACAACATGAGGGTGAGAAATAATTACTTGATTTTCATTCTTTTAGATTGATGACTTTGTTTGAATTTGTTCTAACAACCCAATGACTGTGAGCTTTGCACATCACTACTGGCTATTTTTTTGCTGTATGTCTATACAACAAGCAAACAGCACAACATTATAAAACTATCCTGTGAGAGACTGCAGTCAATGAACAGTGCCCATCTGTATGTAGATGGCATGTGGTGAACAGACGTCTCCCATGTAGCAGAAGATTGATAAGACATGTAACAAAAACCATTTGAAGACAGGAAACACAGGAGCTACAGAACACCAAGAACCAATTCACATCTTTCAAGAATTCAAGACCAGACGAATAAAAGAGACACTGTGCTGGGGTCACTGCTGGTGGCACGGTTGCTCTTCGGTGACGTCACATCCAGTCGGTACTGCAAGAATCTCTTGCTAGCGTGGAAGAAGCCCCTTGTTTGGAAAGAGCATGATACTGTGTTTCAGCCCCTGAGGAGTCGCTATTCAGGGACATGATGGATGTCTGGAGTGAGCGGATTCACTGAGAACAGACAGAAAGGCATATCTGGACAGGGGATTGTGGGTAACAGAGTACTCAGAGCCAGACTGGGCCAAGTTAAGGTCACAAGCCGACAATCACACCGAAAAAATCCCAAATTGTTCAAGGAATGATTCAAAATGTCCACTTTATGTGTCCATTAAAATCTGTTGATTACGAGTGGAAAAAATTGATTATTGATTACTTTTTGATGAAGGTGAATTACTCAACAAATCAACAATCTGCTGAACAGATTTGTTTCTGTTTAAAGTCCATGTTAAGCAGACAGGAACAACATGTGTGTATGATGGCTTACATTAATTAGCATTAATTTAGAATCCACAGCTGAGCATTTAGAACATCACATGCACTGAATTTAGAAGCAGCAGTGAACATGCTGCTATTTTGCATCTGTCTATATTCCAATTAATTTATTTTCTATTACGAATGATCAGCACAGCTATTTTAGTGTTCGATTTTTAGGGCTGCAACTAACAATTATTTTGCAGTGTTGTTATTGTTAACTAAAAGTAAAATATTTTTTAAAAAGCATTTCAGTTAATTGAAAAAAGAGCTGCAATAGAATAACATATGAATATCAGGTGAAACATTTAAACTATAACAAATTAGAAAGCTTGCCTTATGAAATAACAGAAAATAATTTTAAGTACTAAAACTACTAACAAATAAAAATAAGGCTAAAAATATATCTTTCAAAATAATAAAAAGCACACACAATTACTAAACCTTAAACTAAAATTTAATTGAAAACTGAAAATAAAAAGGCAAATATTAATAAATATTAATACTATATAAATAATACTTATTTAATACTTGTCCATTAATCTGTCGATTAAAATGCATTATTTTATTTGTTGTACTTTATATATTATATAATTATGGTTGCAAAGGGGTGGAAAATTTCCGGAAACTTTCCAAAAATTCCTGGAAGATTCCAAAAAATCCTGGAAAGTTTCCAAGATTTCAGGAATGTTTCTGAAATTTACTGGAAATTTCCCACCTTTTTGTAACCCTATAATAATATACTTTATATTACATAAATACTTTTTAAAATAGAAATTATTTATTTGATTACTGAAAAGTATTTTTATTTAAAACAAATATAAATCTATACTGCAAAAATGTAAGCTACAATGCTGACTGCACATTACAATTTTATTTTAAAAATACATAATTTTGCCAATTTTACATCTAAAAACAAATAACCAAATAAATATTTTATTCAAATAGCTGCCTAGTTTTACTGCAATAAAACACAGAATAATACATACAATAACATCTCTATTTTACAGTTTCATTAAAAAAAAGATAGTTCACCATACGAGAGAGAGAGAGAGAGAGAGAGAGAGAGAGAGAGAGAGAGAGAGAGAGAGAGAGGGCGAGGTGTTTTTTCTCCCCTCTT
>NW_015505294.1:1578467-1593942 GCF_001515645.1 Sinocyclocheilus grahami
TGCAAGGGAGAGAGAGAGAGAGAAAAGAAGAGAGAGAGAGAGAGAGAGAGAGAGAGAGGTCTAGGTTTTTTTCCTCCCTTCTTCCCTCCATACAATGGAAGTCAATGGGCTCCTGTGTTCTTTAGTTCCCAAAATTAATCTAAATATCTTCTTTTGTGTTCCATAGAAGAAAGTCATAAAGGTTTGGAAAAATATATGAAAATAGCTACAGAATTTTTCATTTTTGGGTGAACTAGCCACTTGCATGAAGAAAAATTAAACGGGTTTATAAGTAACTTGACTTCCAGCAGACTGTATGTAATATCATTGCAATTACTTAAAGTACTTTTTACTTAAAGTACAGTCATGGCTGGTCTTGACTGGCACAAACATTTCATCCAATCAGAATCCAGAATCAAGTGTTAAGACTTGCGAGACCAGCTCCTGCCAACCCAGCAGATCTCCAACCCTCAAATCACCGTATCCTGCTGGTTCTCCTCATTACAACGCCACAATTAAGCTGCTACAATGAAAAACCAAAGCCCGCATGCTTTATATGAAGTCTCTGTTCGGCTCTAATTAACGTGGACGCTAAAAGCAATAGGCATTCTTGGCTTGATAGCGTTTTATAGACATTGTAAAGGCAGGCTCCATGGCTACATAGATGCAAACCGACAATGTGGAAAAACTCCTGAACTGCTTCAGGAAAACTTAATGAACCCGATCTGACAGGGAAGTTAAATCATTATAAGCAGTCGCTTATAACTTCGCAGGCTCATTAAACGTCTCCTGGCAAAGGTAGTTTAATTGTCTAGTCATCTGTGTTCATTATATGATGAAGACTTCAGACTTTAAATGTAGCAGCTAGGGATGTAACGGTATGACAATTTCATATCACGATTATAGTGACCAAAGTTATCACGATTATCGATATTATCACGGTTTTGTTCAAATTAGATGAAAATGTTCAAAAAGAACTGATACACACACTGAAAACATTTCAATAAGTTCTATATTTGAAAATCAACAAACAACAAATAAAATTAGCAGCTATATACAAGTGCATTTTTTTAGCAAAAACATTAAATTAACATTAACATGAAGCCCTAATCATAATAATAATAAATCACTTGTGTGTATATATATACACACACACACACAATGTGATTTCCGTTAGTGATCATGTGATCTTCGGTTAGGAGATCTTGTGATGCTTTTTAAAGCAAAGTTGGGGTTCACCACAAAAGATTGTGCAATCTTCCTCTGAACAAAACATCTTTTACATCTAAATAAGTTAAGGACATTTCAGTTTGTATAAACAAACCACTGATGCCACGTTCTTAAATGTAGAGAGCGTAATTAGCTAAATGGTCTTCAACAACTGCGGCCCATGTGCCCTGTCACCTTATTAAAGAGAGCTGAGGTCTTACTCTTATTACAGCAACACAAATCAGTGTTTATACACACACACACACGCTCAAACAACACAAAAATGGTAATGTTTTAGCATTTCAGACGATTCTTTAAAAGCTTCCCATGAAAAATGCAACCAATTCATGTGAAAGGATTGAAAAGTCAGAAAGTTTAGCATAACTAAGACTTCCCAAAATCATTGAAAATTAGGGAAAGCCATTAATAGAGCAATGGTTTGTTGGTCTGTGGATAAACGTCACTCACAAACATGTGCCAAAACAATGCCCAATGCCCAATTTCCAATAGTCAACTCGGCCTGGGTGACATCAGCAGAATAGGACAGTCATTTTACAGGCAAAATAAGTTGATGGCATTCATATTATATGTTATGGCTGATAACTGACAAACGACTAATATTTAACATATATATTGTCAATAATTTTAGATGCTAGAAGTGAATTTGGGGATCACAACATTACCATTAACAGTATGAAAAATGGGTATTAATTTAAGGTTAGGAAGGGTTCATTTACATTACATTTTGCATTTATTCATTCAGTAAATACTTATCTAAAGTGGCATACATTGCATTATAAGAAAATACAGAAATACTTATTGCAGAGTTTTTAAATAATTAACTGCAATTGAGTGTTAGATGACACAAAAATTATATAAAATGTAAAAATAGGGGGAAATAAGCACAATTAAATATCCAATATTGATATTATTAATATAAATAATAAAAAAAACATCTAAATTATGGTCTAAAAACAAATTTAAAAACAGAGGAAACAGGCATGAACAATTAAATATCCAATATTGACTATCAATAATTAAAAGAAAAAAGATAAGTATGGTATTTGTTGTTAAAAATAAAAAACATTTAGAAACTATCGCTATGGGTTTAACTGAAGAAACTGTCACAGCTGTAGTGTATTACATATACTACAGTAGTATCTCTCTTGTAATTCTCTTTTAATCAATAATTAGTCTACAATAATTCATAGTTACCCCAAATATTACTGTTACTATAGTAAAACCACATCAAGTACATTTTCATAAGGCTATTGTGTGCTATAGACAAACAATAACATTGAAAAAGCTTTGATGTTCATGTTCTAATTAAACTTATTCAATGTACTTGCTGCTATTTGACAATTATGAATTTGTTCAGGTTTCAGATTAAATCTATTCATTACACCAACATGGGTAAAGCTTGTTCAGTGTAATCTAATACAAGTCAAAAATGCTTTCAAGCTTTTTGTACCACAAGGATATAATGAAAGGGCAAGCTATTTATGCATGGCTTTATATGACAGTATCAAAAGAACTGCTTATACCACAGAAAGTCTCATGGCTATAGAGTTTGAACACTTATTCCCTCAAGGGGGACATAAAGACGAGAGTCACATCTCAGAACAAATGCCGTCGGATAAAGGATGGACAGGTGCTACTGCTGAGGGGGTTTTATTTTGTACCTACTCAAAAACATCCCACACGTTCAGTTTCCTGTTTGACAGGATGCCTTCAGCAAAATCTCATACCATTATTATACATTACAATGAATGAACAATACTTAGCGTATCAGTGGCGAATGCCACTAATGTGAGAGCATAAATATAATTCCAGTTCAGAATAATAAATATTGAGAAAATGGACTATTAAACATTCACAGAACCATCCCATACAAAAAGTACCATGGTAAACATACTTACCTAAAGTTATTACCACTACTGCAAATTTTCTGTAACCTTCATTGTTTGAAAGGGATTGCATATTAATTAATTATAGTCTTGCATTAATAATAACCATATTTAGGGCCCCATGATTTCCACGATGCGGAAAACGCGGACGTAATCGCGGAATCCAGTCATAAAACAGAATTTACTGTATAACGCGGAATTAGCCAAATTTTGGATGGATAAATCAAAAGAACACTTGGATCAAAACACGACTTGGACTAGTGTATGTGAATATTAAGCTGCAATAATACTTTTTGAATATGAATCCTACATGTTCTGCGTTTCTCTGTGTAAATGAATGACACGGTTTCATTTACTTCAAACATACTGATTTCAGTCTCTGCCGCCTATAAATGAGTATATAAATGCATACAATTAATATCCAGCTGCTCTGAGAGTCACGTCATGAGCATTTTACAGCTTAATTTGAGAAAAACTATCATCATATCATACACAAACAGAAACTAAAAGGTCTTCACAGCAACCCGTCAAAATAAAAGTTTGGTTTAACTTGAAGAAATTGTGACAGAAATATATTAATGTAATGTTAGTACTACTAGTAATAATACATGTATTATTATTAAAACATATTTTAAGCAATATTTGCCAGAAAAATTATTTACCAGAATTTATTTAGCAGAAAAATGTAAATACACAACACAGTTAATTAGAGATGCTTATGTTTATTAAAATTTAATGAAACCATTTAAATTAAATCCAGAAAATTAATGGAAAACACAGAATTTGGTTAAAAAAAAACATTTAATAGGGCCTTAAAAATGTAATATTTGATAAACTTTTAATAAATTGCTGTTAAATTGTGAAAGTTTCAATTAATTAGACATGCTTTAATTAAAAAAATAATAATTTAACAATTAAAACGGAGTCTAGAAAAATTTAAACTGAAAAAAACTAAAATGGATTTCAAAGGGCCTTTACATAATTCTGTGGTAAACTTACTATGATAACAAGCACAGTTTCATGACACTAGTTAACAATCTTTAACTCTTCCTTACACCTTCAAATCATTCAATAAATATATTCTATACTGGAAAAAAAAAAACAAGACAAACAAGTCAGTTTGAAACATGGTATCTGTTTTATCATCAGCTTCCACTAGCTAATTACTGTATAAACCAGCTAGACATATAACCATGGATTCAAAATATGTAGCTTGTCATTCAAATATTTACATATAGGCCTACTTATATTTGTAGGTTTATATTGGAAGTAAACATAAACAGAATTTACAACCCATTTTACTTCTATAATGTAATTTTTCAAAGTGAGGGATAGCAGGATATTTGGCAAGAAAAGAAAAGCTATTAAGGAAACGTTTTTAAATGAACTGCCATCAATTTAATTGTGTTAAATTGGAATAATTAGTTAGTTAATTAGTACTGACAAGATTTTAAAACTGGTGGCATTACCTAGCCTAAATCAATACTTAAATAGCTACTTCGCATTATGCGATAGCTTGCACAGCCTAGCAAAGCCAATGATGACAGTCGAAAAGGAAAGTCATTCTAGAGGTGAAGTAAATCATTATATTTTAAGGAAAAATTACAAAGATATACAAATTCTTCTTTGGAAGAATGTGCACTGAAGAATAATTTCACAACAACACCATTAATGTATTCTGAAGGTAAACAGAGTTAAGTATTTTTTTTTCTAAATTGGCCAAAACAATGGCAGATATGATGTACCAGGATATTCCCACAAAATGTTTCTGACTCTTCGGCGAACCACACAATGGAAAACTCAGAGCTTCTCTAATTAAACTGAAAGATCCCTGCCAGAGATGAAAGTACCAGATATAAGTTTCATTGTTGGTACGCCAAAAGAGACAAAGACGCTTGACCAATTACATGAAAACTCAGTCTGGAACAAGCATGAGGTCTTTCTCTTGGGATTTATTTGAGCTTTAAGTGTGAGTGAAAGTGCGAGGGAGGGAAAACAGACGTCTTAAACTAAAGCTCTTCTACTTGTGAGGCAGAGCACATATTCTCAGTCCCCATAGACACAGGTTCCTCTAATCTTCCTCTTAGATATGACATTCCCGTATAATCAAGTCCAAAGCTACACAGAGGGCCAGGAAATGAAATCGATGCATTTTTGTCTCTCCATATTGGGCTACATTAGCATTACTGCTGCAGATGTTACTGGAATCTGATTTATAAACAGAACAACACAGGAAAGCCATAGACAGGACTTTCTGGGGCACTTTGATAACACTTTGCACCAATTTACTTTGCTTATCAAAAGATACCAGGTTTTTGTGACTATGGTAACTTTTGCTCTAGAACGAAATACTATACTTTTCATTATTAGAAGGCAATCACATTTGTTTTCATAGCTAAATGATTCAGAATTGGTGACTGTAATACAGTTGGAATAATTCAAACTCAAAATCAGTGATTGTCACTGGTTATAATAATCAAAATCTCAATTTATTAACAAACACTAATATCTGACGATTCTAAGCATTGAGATGGCAAAATCAAACCCAAAGTCAGAGATACTTTGAATAATTCAGGCTTTAGAATTCAAATGAAAAATCAGTGATAGCTGCTGATAAGGATTCTTAAGACATCAGAAATCATATGCACAATCAAATCAGTGATAGCTGTAATTTAAAAAACCGTCAAATGCAAAATCACTGACAATTCATGATTGTAATGATTATGGCATCAGGATTCAAACTCACAATTAGTAGGGTTGGGTATCGTTTGAATTTTATCGATTCCAATTCTGCTTATCGATTCCTAGTTTCGATTCCAAGAAGGACCACCATCCCTAACCATTAGGCCACGACTTCCCCAGTCACTGGGGAAGTGATTGGGGGAAATCACTGAGATATCAAACTCAATATCAGTGATAGTTGATATTGAATTCATTGAGATGTCAGTTCAAATGTAAAATCAGTGATAGATGATTGCAATTAAAATGTAAAAAAATCTATAACTACTAGGGTTGGGCCGATAGACGATGCCATCGTCCATCGCCGATGGCTGACAGACATCACAATGTTAAGCTGACATCATGATTACTCCCTCCTAAAGGATTATTTAAATGAATTATTAAGAGGAAAAAGACCTAAACAAACTCCAAAAAACAAATCTATAGAAATCAACTGTTGTAATCCATTACGACTGCTCCGTTAGTACGTTTTACTTGCTGAAGCGGAGTAAGGCTAAGTTTGTCAGCACATCTGCGAGGCAGCTGCTGCCAACCACAGTTTAGAGGTCATTGGGTTAGGACAGAACCTTCTGGAAAAAAGCCATCTAATCCCGGCTGCGAAGATTCCCTGGAAAATTAAACCACAGTGTGCACTACACTGCATTTCCGACTAAAAAAGGACCACTCCTACCCACCCCACCCCCTCAAATGATTCTGAATGATTAGTGATGCTCTTCTATAGAGTGGGGGTTGATGGGAAGAGTAGTAATTAAATTAGTCTCTAAGCTTAGCTCACTACCTAACAGCCATGAAAGGAATCAGATACGTCTGTCCACACATGGCCAAGCATGCCAGGGCTACGCTTATCAAGAAAGGTGCATGATTTAAGGGAACATGTTCAGCGTGTTGTTGGGCGGCTTAGTTATGACATAACTCGAGATTTCTGTTTATAATGTATTTGCAGACATCTGCTCTATAAAATGCATTAGATTGCAATAATTTCTATTCAAAAGTCTTTGTTAAAGCATTATTTTTTATATAACAAATTTAATATAGCAAAGTATTTTGACAGCATATCGAGATTGATGCAATTATGTCATGCGCGGTGCTTCACAGGAGTGATTTTGGCACGATTTGAAAGGTCTTTTGGCGCAATTCTCTGATTGGTGGAATTTTCTGTACAGAATTATAGGTAATGTAGTTTCTCACCACAAATTCAGCTTTTAAACATGATTGTTTTCAAATCAATGATATAGAATTATTCAATTAAAGTTGACTACATTTATAGAAACAATAAAGATTAAGTTTATTGCGAAATATACACAAACATTTTGGTAGAATAGCGAGATTAAAGGGGTTGTTTCATTTGCGGTGCTTTATGGCAGTGAGCTTTTCTTGCGAGCTTTTTTTTGCTGAAAGTTCTGGCCATGATAGATTTGCAGCTAAATTTGTATGTCAATTCACCTTTTAGTGCTTAAGCCACACACACAGTTCAGTAATTTATGACAATGAAAACCGCATTCCACAACAGAAAATTTCAGGTAAGTTAGTGAGAACTGCATAATTCTATGCAGTGTGTAGAAGTAGGGTTGGGTATCGTTTTTTTTTTTTTTTCGATACCGGTGCCAAATCGATACTTTTAAAATGGTTCCAGTGCCTAAACGGTGCCTGAACCGATACTTGTTAAAAAAAAATTTAAAAATCCCCCAAAAATGATGGATTGGCCATTAGCACTATAAATAAACACATGTCGGTTTCATTCATACTGGTCACCAGAGGGCGCCTCGCACAGAAAATCCACATATCCAGTCACAGAAGTAGCGGAACTCATGACCCTCCAGGAAATCCCTTATGGACAAAGGCATGGCTAGTACAGCTGTAATTGAGTAAACAGAACATATAAACGTTTTGAATGATAAAACAAAGACAATAAACACTCGACTGCGACAATATAGTTTATCTGTTATTTAAGCCATCTCTGGTATTTTTATAATAATTAAGTATATTTATAATGCATTGCTAATCAATGTATTCTTTTTAAAGTAGCCTATGGAACATATTTTCTGCCTCATTCTGTGACAAGAAGCCACATCAGATCACAAAAGGAAGCATTTGACTGGTGTTGTGGAGTAAAAAGGTTATAATGTTCTCTTTTGTTGGACAACAGGTTTAGAAATGTGAATGCAAGGGAAGTTTAGCTTTAGGCATTTTAATTTAAGCATGTTTAGCTTAGTTAACGGAAGGCTACCTGCTGCATTAATTCTGTCATCTGTCTTTTGAGAGCACGGCGTTCTTGAAGGGTTTCCATGTCCACTTATTATAAGCAATGCTTATCAAGTGTCTTATTAATGGGATAGTTTACCCAAAAATGAAAATTCTGTCATTAATTACTCGCCCTCATGTCGTTCCAAACCCGTAAGACCTTCGTTCATCTTCGGAACACAAATTAAGATATTTTTGATAAAATCCGAGAGCTCTCTGACCCTCCCATAGACAGCAAGGGTCCTAACATGATCAAGGTCCAGAAACGTAGCAAGGACATCGGTAAAATAGTCCATGTGACATCAGGTGTTCAACCGTAATTTTACGAAGCTACGAGAATACTTTTTGTGCGCAAAGAAAACAAAAATAACAAATTTATTCAAATGAATTCAACAATTCTTCTCCTCCTCATCCCGTATGCTGTGGCGTGCCGCCATTGCGGAGAATATCACGACGCATGCACCCCTGATGTCACATGGACTATTTTACCGATGTCCTTGCTACGTTTCTGGACCTTGATTATGTTAGGACCCTTGCTGTCTATGGGAGGGTCAGAGAGCTCTCGGATTTTATCAAAAAGATATTAATTTGTGTTCTGAAGGTGAACGAAGGTCTTAGGGGTTTGGAACGACATGAGGGTGAGTAATTAATGACAGAATTTTCATTTTTGGGTAAACTATCCCATCAATAAGACACTTAATAAGCATTGCTTATAATAAGTGGACATGGAAACCCTTCAAGAACGTGCTCTCAAAAGCAGTCTTCCAAACATAAACAAAATACGATGGCTCTGTCAACGGCGATTTAATCGCTGAGCATAACAATTTAGTGGATTCACTTCAGTATTTAAATGCAGCGGTGATTCCTGAAACTTTACAGTTTGTATGTGGCCTCTGATTGGTGGAATTTTCTGTACAGAATCATGGGTAATGTAGTTTTTCAGCACAAATTCAGCTGTTAAACATTGGTCAAATTTGGATTATTTTAAAGATAAGTTGAAATAACGCAAACTAAGGACTTTAACTAAACCATATACCATCGATTAACAATCTTGGAGCTCACAGTAGGTCTGTCTTGAAAGGTTTATACGTTTGTAATCATTAAAAATCAATTTCCCCATGTAGAAAATGAATGGAGTTTTTACTTCTGGAACCAGACTGTTGCACTCTACATCGTCAAGACAACCCTCAGGAGTTTTACCCAAATCTGGCTTCTCATCAAACAATGCACATTTTAGCAACTCGAGCCCCCGCCAAACCCCCTGTGGATTAATCCAACACGCCTCTGTTGGTATGACGGCCTCATAACTCACTACAGCCTTTCTCCCCTGGCAACGGAGAAATCAAATCAAATTGTAAATACTGCACATATTTCCATCGCTGCGATTAGCTCTTCCCCGGTCGGCGGTTTACTTGCAGTGATACTGATGGTCATTAAATCAATGCATCTGTTGTCTTGCCTGTAGCGCTGATTTGGGATCAGTGATAAGGAAATTAACTCTAGCTGTGACTGTAGGACTGATAACAGGTAAATGTGTGGTCACTTTAAGGGGGAGATTCAGTGCTTAGTGTTGCGTGGAAAGGACACGATCTGAACATTCCTGTCTGGAAAAATCACCTCAACGCCCCCGCAACATGTTTATTAGATATTCCTTCAGATTTTACATTTCCGTATACCTTTTTATCATGCGACATTTGCATTGCCTCTTTTGAAAACGAATGATATGGAAATGAGACACGAATTCAGAGTTCAGCTCGTGGCACTTATGATCTTTAAAAATGCATGCAGCGCATAAAATATTTTCTGTGGAACAATACAAATAATGCACTATTATGAACCAGAACTCTGAGATATGAGACTATTGGAATGAAGTGTGGTCTATAACACAGCGTACACAATTTGCTTTGACATATGTCAAAATGAAAGAAATGGTCTTACAAATCATTAGTTTACGTTATTTTAAAGAAATAACCCCTCCCTTCAAAACACCTGATTCTATTTTGATACGTAATGCCAACTTTTCGCAATCCAATTATTGATTCCTGATGGACAAAATTAAATCCTACATTCCTACAAAAGTTTTAAGGTATGCATCGGTATTGAAATTCTGGCTAATATGAAAAACTGAATTATGTTTGTTAAAAAATAATCAATAAATGGCTAAAATGATTATAATATCAGCAATTTATTGATTATCAGTAGTGATCGACCGATATTGTTTTTTTTTTTATAACCGATACCGATACCAATTATTTGCATGTTTATGTGCTCGGTAACCAATATGCAGAACCGATATTTATTTACTGTTATAAAGTAAATAAATGACTGAGTGAAGTAAGTCGATACTTTACTTTGGTTTTTCCTCCTTTTAGTCATCTTTAAAAAAAAGTGTTGAAATTAGCAGTCTTTCATGTTAAATTTAATCTTCATATTACAACAATAAAAAACATTTTATTTATAAAAAGCATCAGCAGCAACACTAATATTAACAATAAGCAAAATAAATGTAGAAAGTCTAATGGTTTCAAATGAAGAAAATAAATAAAGAATAGGAGTGATATCAAATTCAATTTAAACTACAGTTTTAGGTTTATAAGCTGTTTAATAGGCTAAAGAGTGAAGAATAATTCACTGGATAATATTAATTCACTGAATAATATTCTCTGTAATATTGGAATATAACAAGCAAAACATCGTATTTTATTGCATTTCTCAACTGGCATGTTAAATCAGAAATATTAATAATGTTTTTGTCGTTCTAGATTATGAAATGCCTGCTGACAGCGCAGTTTATCTATGCATTTACACAGAACTATACTCAAACTGCGATCGCTCGCGGAGATAATAAATAATTAATTTCCATAGAGATGTATTTATTTAGATGTTTATTAGTTAAATAATGGTTATATAGTCAATGTTAATGAAATTAAGGGTGTTTTAAACAAGTGAATCTTGTTAAAATTTACATGCGGTGGCCGTGCTGGAGCATTTCCTGAGCATCAACCCGGTGAGTGAACCGCAATATGAAAGTGGCTTCACGAGACTAATGATGAGCAAATAGACAACAGAGAGAGAATTAAATTCAGCGATTTTATTTCCAACATGCGCTCATTCATGGCTGTATTATTTAATTCCTGCAAAGTTACGTCTTTATTGGGAGAGGACTTGACGGATTGCCTACATGACTCCGATTTAACGAGACTAATGATGAGCAAATAGACAACAGAGAGAGAATTAAATTCAGCGCTTTTATTTCCAGCATGTGCTCTTTCATGGCTGCATAATATGCATATTATTTAATTCAGGCAAAGCTGGGACAGACTGACGGATCATTTTACATGACTCCGTGAGTGAGTCTCTATTTCGCCAAGCTGCATAAACGTCATATCAGGCATTTATGTAATACATCTAATTTGTGCATTGATGGCTGTTATGTTAAATAAGGTTTACTAACTACAGCAACTCAAGTACCTGCACGCCGTTGTTGTTGTCTTTACTCCCCTCAGACGTGCTGCAATGGCGATCCTGCAATTCTCAAAACAAAAAAGTGTTTATCGGTGAATCCGATATTACACAGCCGATATCCGATTATGGTAAAAATGTTTAAATATCGGGAAAAATATTGGGAAATCAATATATAGGTCAATCTATAATTATCAGTTAACAATCTTTTAAGAACTTAAAAAAATTAATACAAAAATTAAATAAATTTAAACAAAAATGAATAAAACTATAAATACAAATAAAATACAACAATAACTAAATGAATCCTATTCAGACCAAGGCTGATAACTATAATGATACTATAATTGAACTATACTATCATTACACCAATTCACAATATTGACCTGTATATTATAAGTATTATAATTATAAATGCCTCAGGTCTTCAAAGGTGGGTGAATTCTGATTGACTGCCAATGTTTTAATGAAAACAAAAATCATCATAAAATGCCATAATCTATCACAATCCCTTTAAATTGGTACTAGATGATGATCCAAATTTTAAATCAAAATCAGAATCAGAATGAGCTTTATTGGCAGGTACGTTTACACATACGAGGAATTTGTTTTCGTGACAGAAGCTTCCACAGTGCAACAGAATGACAGTGACAAGGTTTACTAATTACAGCAACTCAAGTACCTGCACGCCGTTGTTGTTGTCTTTACTCCCCTCAGACGTGCTGCAATGGCGATCCTGCAATTCTCAAAACAAAAAAGTGTTTATCGGTGAATCCGATATTACACAGCCGATATCCGATTATGGTAAAATGTTTAAATATCGGGAAAAATATTGGGAAATCAATATATAGGTCAATCTATAATTATCAGTTAACAATCTTTTAAGAACTTAAAAAAATTAATACAAAAATTAAATAAATTTAAACAAAAATGAATAAAACTATAAATACAAATAAAATACAACAATAACAAAATGAATCCTATTCAGACCCAGGCTGATAACTATAATGATACTATAATTGAACTATACTATCATTACACCAATTCACAATATTGTCCTGTATATTATAAGTATTATAATTATAAATGCCTCAGGTCTTCAAAGGTGGGTGAATTCTGATTGACTGCCATTGTTTTAATGAAAACAAAAATCATCATAAAATGCCATAATCTATCACAATCCCTTTAAATTGGTACTAGATGATGATCCAAATTTTAAATCAAAATCAGAATCAGAATGAGCTTTATTGGCAGGTATGTTTACACATACGAGGAATTTGTTTTCGTGACAGAAGCTTCCACAGTGCAACAGAATGACAGTGACAGGACAAAAACACAGATAATAAAAGGGGAAAAAATTAGAACAAGTAAATAGGGAATAAAATAAATAGGGAAAGTACATAGGGAATAAATTGATGATAAAATCTTAATTTTGTCTAAAAACACAAACCTAAAATCGAACTGTTTTAAATAAGTACATTTCACAACACTATAATGTATAGTATTAAAATATCCATTTTTAGATTTGCTAAAGATTCAATTTTACTGTTAAGCTGTTAGTGTTTTTTAGAGATTAAAGCAGCACTATGTAACTTTTGGCGCTCTAGCGGTTAATAAACAGAACTGCACACATCCCGCGGAAGAACATTCCAACCGGAGCTACTTTTCTAAGTTTATGTCTATGGCGATTCACGCAGGTATGTGTTCCTCCGCAGCGGTGACGACCCGATCAGGCTACAATAGTCCAAATATAAGTACTTATTATAAGTGTACCGTAGTGATTCGGAATAAGACAAAAACATGGTTTGGAAGATGAATTCATGATGTACTCGCTCATTATATACATTTAGCAAATTTTGAACACAGAAAAAGTTACACAGTGCTGCTTTAACCGAAGCAAATTGAATTATTTGCACAAGAAGATTACATACAAAGTCAATGCAAAGACGCAAATAGATGGGTGCCGGGCAAAGTGAATGACGTGAATTGTGCGACACGATTGCTGCAAACGCAACATGCACCTCAATTGCGTGTTCCGCACAAGTTAAAAAATTTCAACTCGAGCGGGAAATTTGCATGACGCATTGTCGTGCAAGCTAATAAGCAAAGAGCTTACATCCGGTTTTATCAGTAAATGGAGGGGAGCATCATTATGTTTTTATTTGCGCAAATGATGCGAAAAACATCCAATACTAGAAGTATTCTAGAGCGAGTAACATGATGCAAATGTTTGCTTCGCTTTTGGTGTGCACATGCCATTAGATGATGACTAGGTCATCTAAAACATAAAAACTGTTAAAAACATTGTGAAATTGTGTATGTTCAGTCAATCAGATTGAAGCTTGCAAATTTTGGACAGCTCTTTCCATTCTTGACTGTTTTCAATCATCAGTCTACAGGTGTGCGGAGACTAACCAGAACCGAACAAACTCGAAATGTGTGTATTCAAGATTCCATCTAATTGCAACACCAAGCCTTCCGCCATCCATTCACCATCATCCCTTTTTGTTTTCCATGACTTTAAGTTGGACGCAGGTGAAGGGATAACCATTGAATCATGTCTAAGCTCATGCCACTCCATTACCAATGGCAAGCCACACCTGTCTACATTTCCCATATCTCTCTCTCATGCATTATAGCATTATATGAACCCCTGAGCATGTGACCCATTCTTTTGTCTACAACACAAGACCGTCTGCACCACATCTCTCGCTACCCATTTTATTCAGAACTGTATTTCTGCTCATTTTGGCTGCTGCTTTGGTACGTGTTAGTACTTATGTCCTTTTGTGACCGTGCATTTATCTGCAACTGATATTAACAGACTCATTTGCCTCAGTGAATCATAGCACCTTGTGTTCCTCTACCATTAATAAAAGACACCTTTTACCCAGCATTCATGAGCAAAGCTCTCAAGGGGCCAACACTCTGTTCGTATTCCATATAATGAGGCAGTGCATGAATACGGCACACTTTAATGAGCAGAGTATTATATATTAAACACAAGGGTGAAAAACAGTCTGATATAAATGTAAAGCCAGAGGGGGAAAAAAAAATAGTATACTGGTTCCAAATGAAGCCAAATTGTGTCACGCTAACAAGACAGGGTAATAGCTGAAGTACTACACTAAATACTTGAATTATGTATGCAATATATGTAGCAATATATGTAGTTTTATGCACAAAGTGAGCCAAAAGCCTGTGTTGAGAAAAATCTGTCTTGATACCCAAAATAGAATCGTTGCAAACAAACATCTTGTGTAGGCACAAGGAATTATGGGTAACAACCAAAAACGCATGCGCGGATGCATACTTTAAAAATCCACCAGAAATAGTACACCATCCCAGAAATGTCTTGTAAAACGTAACTTCGGATATGCAAATCCTTATCTTGTACACTATATAGGATGGATATTATGCAAATTGGGATTTAGCATATTTGTTTGATTGCACCCGTGTGAATTGCTTGAATTTCATGCAGCTTTCTGGCTTGGAGATGAAGAGGGTCAGCACCAGTGTTGGTGAGTAACTAGTTATATGTAACGGCGTTACGTAATTTAATTACAAAATAAATGTAACTGTAATCAGTTACAGTTACTAAGAAAAAATGTGTAATTAAATTACAGTTACTTATGAAAATGTTAACGATTACAAAGGGGATTACATTAGAATATTTACACAACCACATACAGATTTAATTGATTTCTTTCCAAAATTGCACTGACTACTCTGAGACATACGGCCTTATAATTAACGTGATGCGGAAAACAGACTGGTTCGTAGAATCCAGTCATAAAATCGGAATTCCTATAGCCTAACGCGGACGGAATATGCCACATTTTGGACAAATAAATCAAAAGTAGGTCCGGACACTTGAAATCAAAACGTGATATGGACTAGTGTCTGTGAATATTAAGCCGCAAAAAGACAATATATGA
>NW_015505294.1:1594146-1596980 GCF_001515645.1 Sinocyclocheilus grahami
CCGTCAAACGGTTTGGATCAGAGTAATCAATGCGAGAGAGAGAATGGAGTGGACTGTGGAAGCACACAGGTGGAGCAGAGAAGCAAAACTACTGTTCAGGGTTTCAAGTGCAGGTCAGTTTCATCTGTAAATATGCTATTGTTGTTTTGTCTTTGTTTACTTAGTTAAGCAGCAGCAGCCCATTGCTCATCAGTCATCACTCAAAATATTGTATAAAGGACATCATTATTATCTATTGTAATGTTACAGTAGTAATTTAGCAGACAAATAATCATATTTTATAATAGGTTTAGGGGGAGCTAGGGCAGACAATAACACAACCCTTACGAAAATTAATGATGATTTTACTATAAATCCAAAGACAATGGTTACTATTGTTAAACCATGGTAACCACAAATTGACCATGGTTTTTGCTACACTAACCATAGTAACCATGGAATCTGTAGTAAAAATAAATACAAATGGTAATCTATTTGCCAAAAATCAAACAAACAAAAAACATGGTTACTGTACTTTTACTATAATAAAAGCATGGTAAGGGAAAAACACAACTCATGTTCAGTATTAGGATTTTTCTATAAAGATATTGTAGTAATGTACTAATTTTGACATGTAGGCAATTTAGAAAGTATAGTTTTGTTAAATCTTTAAAAAATTTGATCATCTTAATTCAAGTGATGAAGGATTTTGAGCACTACTGTAAGGTTAACCCTGTATGGTGTAAATGTTTGAAAAAGATTAACAGTTGCACATAAACATTCATTAGAAATTTAGAAAAGTAATCAAAAAGTAATCACAAATAATACTTTAATAAAGTAATTGAAAAAGTTACACTACTATTACATTTTAAATAGGGTAACTTGTAATCTGTAACCTATTACATTTCCAAAGTAACCACACTGGTCGGCACATATTTGTATACTCTTCTTAAATTTAAATTTAAATTGGAAATTAAATTTCAGTTTGAGTTTGTGAGAAAAAACACAATGCTTTGTCCCTTTGTGTTGAGATTTTGTTTCAAATAGGCAAAAGAATAGGAAAACAGAACAACATGAAGTTATGTAGAAATATAAATTAGGATGACTTTGACTTCGGACAACGAGTCAGGTTAGCCTCAGGTTAGTCTTACCTGTCTGAACAACAAAGGCATGCTTAATATATCAAATAATAATATCAAATGACGAACCTGTGTACAGATAAACACAAGCCCTAATGTAGAGGAAAAATCCTCTTCAGAGTATCAAAATATCAATAATCAATGCCGCTACCATTCAAATTTCATTATTCAATCTCAATAAAAATTTCAGGACTGCAGCAAAACTTAATATGCTACTGAACACACTTCTTTGCTGTATATTAATATACAGTATAATCAATAATAAAAATAAATCTTATCCAATTAAAATTACATCATGTAGCTTCACGTTTAATGCAGAAAATAATTAAGTAAACAGTTAGCAATAAAACCCAATAAACAAATTAGAATAAAATGTGTTTAAGTGTTTTTATTTTAGTATCAGGGTCAATGACGTGACCCTAATTTTTCTGTGTCCATATGGTTTAATTAAATTTAAAAGGGTTCAAATTTCTAAATAAATGTGCAAATTAATTGCATACATTCTCTTTTTTTGTGGACCAAGTCTAAAATTTCTGGTTTTAATTCATTTTGAGAAAATATTTGGGGGATGATAGCAAAAATGTCGATGTGGTGTAACCGTAAAAAACTTTATACCAAATAATTGATCTTGTTTAAAAAAGGTGAAATTCTCAATAAAACACCAAATCAGCTGGTTTGGCATAATCTTACATTAGTGCTATTTAATAGTAAATAAAAGTAAATGGAGCACCATTGTTCTGAATATTATAATTAATTTGGGGAATTATGTGAGTCAAGTCAAATTCCTTGAGTGTCAAGGTGGTGTAACCTACGGAAGTTCTA
The DNA here is from genome assembly GCF_001515645.1 of Sinocyclocheilus grahami. Taxonomy (NCBI): domain Eukaryota; kingdom Metazoa; phylum Chordata; class Actinopteri; order Cypriniformes; family Cyprinidae; genus Sinocyclocheilus; species Sinocyclocheilus grahami. The sequence continues at coordinate 1,596,087 of NW_015505294.1, forward strand.
AGCGGCCATGCATTATTTATTTTTTCCCTTCTTGTTTTCTCGTTATAATGACTTATTTTCTCGTTATATCGACATAACGAGAGTTGTCTTCTCGTTATAACGACTTAATTTTCTCGTTATATCGACATAACGAGAGTTGTCTTCTCGTTATAACGACTTAATTTCTCGTGATCTCGACATAAAAAAAGTTGTTCTCTAAGTTACAAAACTGCGCCAACAGGTGGCACTATTGACCTGAATATAACTGATGGGGTGTTGTAGGCTATGCTGTATGTCCACTTTACTGTACGCGTTTGGGATAGAATATGAATGACCTCGTGATCGCTATAATTTGTACAGTATTGTTCATTAGGCTACTGACATTTAATTCATTCATAAATGTTAAATGCTTGAATCAATATGACTATTTTGTGTATTAAGTTCTTGCTAGATGCACGAGTTTCACCAACGCGTTCTGTGTCATAAAATAACTGTTTATTAAAACCAAGGTTGACGTCACTGTATTCTGTTTGCACCTATATCTTTATTTGTGCTTCTTTGAGGTACATTATTGTTAGTTAATAAGCGGGGGTCTGTTTATCTACAGTAGGACAGGCTTCAACGACATAGGCTATTTGTAATGTGCCTCTTTTCCTTATTATTAATCTTTATTGTTAATCATTAAATGTATATAGATAAGAAATGTGATTTATATGTAAAGTGTATAGGCCAATTTAATTCAGTGATGTTCTACAGTGTTGTAATCTTTTGTGCTTTCTACATTTCTTTGTGGAAACCACACAAACACACACACAAATATACACACACATACACACATAACAAGCACACAAGCACACACGCACGCACACGCACACATATATACACATAGCTACACATGAACGCACTTTTCAAACA
>NW_015505294.1:1596990-1638900 GCF_001515645.1 Sinocyclocheilus grahami
AAAATAAGTCGTTATAACGAGAAAACAAGAAGGGAAAAAAAAATATGCATGGCCGCTTAGAACTTCCGTAGTAACCACCATTCAAGGAGCCATTTTTTACATATTTTGCAAGAAGATCATGTGACAAGAAATTATATCACGGCGAAGGTGATTCTAACTGCTCCATGCACAGGTTAGTAACTCTCTTTAAAATGTGAGATAATTTGACATTTATGGTCAGGTATTCTTAAGTATACATGTCAAATGGTATGACCTCATGAATACATTGATAATTCATCATTATTTAATAATGTAATTTATTAAATATTCCCACCAAGGCCATGTACTTACATAGGTGTCCATTATAATGCTTGTCAAATTTGATTTTAAATTGAAAAGTGGTGTAACCGGTTATACCATTTGACTCCTATTACAAGCCTTTCTGTTAGGGGCCAATTTAGTCAAATATCACTAGTTTATGATGCTGATTAAAGATGTAATATAAACTAACCTACTATTTGAAACTATTTTCAAGTATTTAATGTTATATTTTTTGAGAAATTGTTTTTTTTTATCTACAGCTTAATTATTAAAGTTCTGTAAGTCTAGGATAAAATAATTATGTTTATTTGCAACATTAGTGTTTTTTAAATGTTTAGCTTTAATGCATATTTCTATTCCACTCACTTAAAATTTTAAAGGGATAGTTTACCCAAGGTTGAAAATTACCACCTGATTTACTCAACTTCAAGCCAAGGTGCATATGACTTTCTTCTTTCAGACGAATACAATCAGTATTATATATATATATATATAAAATTTGTGTGTGCAGAGAAAACAAAAATAACGACTTTATTCAACAATTTCTTCTTTTCCGTGTTAGTCTGCGATGCACGTTAATGTTCACGAGAGTACCACGTCGCATGTGTATTCCTCTGCTCATAAACAAAGCACATGCATGTTCTGTGTCAGAATGTGTCAGCAGCACCACACATGTCATGATACTCTTGTGAACGCGTGGCCAAGACTGATAATATAAGTAAATATTTATTTACTAATAATATGTTGTATGTAAAATGTAACATTAAAGTGACAGTAATTTGAATATAGTCTTCGTAAAATTATGAAGCAATACATGCGAGAATGTGCCAATAAAAAAAATTTAAACCACTGGTATTTTCAGCATTGACTAGCAGCATTAGAATTGTTTTGTGGCATCTCTTTTTAAAATTTTGAATGCACTTTGATGCATGTTCTGACCTCTGAATTATATTGAGCTGGAAAATTTCTGAATTCCTCATCTGTTCTTTTGATTAAATGTGTATTAGGAATGAAAGGAATGTAAATATTTACTGCAATTGTTCCAAAGAAATTAAATGTCAATGTTCATCTATGTTTTTTTTAAAGGTAGGGTGTTTTATACTAAACACAATAATGCTAAGTAGGATACTATCAATTTTTAAATCAAATATAAATCAAATATTTAAACTGTATTTATCTGTATTATGTCTACTGTTAGTGTTAAGTGTTAACTGTATGCACCAAGGGTCTGAGAGTAACCTTGCAATTCTCTGTATGTATGTGCTGTACATGTGGCAGAATTGACAATAGAGCAGACTTTGACTTTGAAATAAAATAGCATTCTGCATGTTCTTCAATAACCATGAGCCAATTTTCTCAAGTACTGTTAGAAAATAGAAACTTGTTGTGTTAATTAATTCAACAACGAGAAAACAACTCTCGTTATGTCGATATAACGAGAAAATAAGTCGTTATAACGAGAAAACAAGAAGGGAAAAAAAAATATGCATGGCCGCTTAGAACTTCCGTAGTAACCACCATTCAAGGAGCCATTTTTTACATATTTTGCAAGAAGATCATGTGACAAGAAATTATATCACGGAGAAGGTGATTCTAACTGCTGCATGCACAGGTTAGTAACTCTCTTTAAAATGTGAGATAATTTGACATTTATGGTCAGGTATTCTTAAGTATACATGTCAAATGGTATGACCTCATGAATACATTGATAATTCATCATTATTTAATAATGTAATTTATTAAATATTCCCACCAAGGCCATGTACTTACATAGGTGTCCATTATAATGCTTGTCAAATTTGATTTTAAATTGAAAAGTGGTGTAACCGGTTATACCATTTGACTCCTATTACAAGCCTTTCTGTTAGGGGCCAATTTAGTCAAATATCACTAGTTTATGATGCTGATTAAAGATGGAATATAAACTAACCTACTATTTGAAACTATTTTCAAGTACTTAATATTATATTTTTTGAGAAATTGTTTTTTTTTATCTACAGCTTAATTATTAAAGTTCTGTAAGTCTAGGATAAAATAATTATGTTTATTTGCAACATTAGTGTTTTTTAAATGTTTAGCTTTAATGCATATTTCTATTCCACTCACTTAAAATTTTAAAGGGATAGTTTACCCAAGGTTGAAAATTACCACCTGATTTACTCAACTTCAAGCCAAGGTGCATATGACTTTCTTCTTTCAGACGAATACAATCAGCATTATATATATATATATATATATATATATATAAAATTTGTGTGTGCAGAGAAAACAAAAATAACGACTTTATTCAACAATTTTTTCTTTTCCGTGTTAGTCTGCGATGCACGTTAATGTTCACGAGAGTACCACGTCGCATGTGTATTCCTCTGCTCATAAACAAAGCACATGCATGTTCTGTGTCAGAATGTGTCAGCAGCACCACACATGTCATGATACTCTCGTGAACGCGTGGCCAAGACTGATAATATAAGTAAATATTTATTTACTAATAATATGTTGTATGTAAAATGTAACATTAAAGTGACAGTAATTTGAATATAGTCTTCGTAAAATTATGAAGCAATACATGCGAGAATGTGCCAATAAAAAAAATTTAAACCACTGGTATTTTCAGCATTGACTAGCAGCATTAGAATTGTTTTGTGGCATCTCTTTTTAAAATTTTGAATGCACTTTGATGCATGTTCTGACCTCTGAATTATATTGAGCTGGAAAATTTCTGAATTCCTCATCTGTTCTTTTGATTAAATGTGTATTAGGAATGAAAGGAATGTAAATATTTACTGCAATTGTTCCAAAGAAATTAAATGTCAATGTTCATCTATGTTTTTTTTAAAGGTAGGGTGTTTTATACTAAACACAATAATGCTAAGTAGGATACTATCAATTTTTAAATCAAATATAAATCAAATATTTAAACTGTATTTATCTGTATTATGTCTACTGTTAGTGTTAAGTGTTAACTGTATGCACCAAGGGTCTGAGAGTAACCTTGCAATTCTCTGTATGTATGTGCTGTACATGTGGCAGAATTGACAATAGAGCAGACTTTGACTTTGAAATAAAATAGCATTCTGCATGTTCTTCAATAACCATGAGCCAATTTTCTCAAGTACTGTTAGAAAATAGAAACTTGTTGTGTTAATTAATTCAACAAGATGCTTAGTTTAGCCAATTTTTATTTAGTTTGCACAACTTATAATTATACATTTATTCGTTAAAAATTATATTAGTTTAAACAATTAAACGTTTGTTGGTCTGACTAATTTTATGTTGTTTCAACTTGGATTTAGGTTAGCACACCTTTCTTGTCTTGTTGGGCTAACTAAAAACTTGTTGGTTAGACAAATTATAAAGTTGATTCATCTTCACCTTTGTTAACCCAACTATTAATTATAGGTTTAAGGACCTTCAACATATGTTTAAACAACAAAAGTTTATTTTTTAGCTTATTTAACACAACATTTTAAGGCAGCCAGGTTACAAATTATTTTAAGTTGAATCAACTTGCTATTTTTTACAGTGCAACCATTTTTTTAGCACTGACCCATCAATTGAATCCTTGATAGCTTTGAATTTGCTACTTTTGGCATTTTTCAAAAAGAAAAAAGCAACAGGGTTGGAGAAATTATGTGATAGATAACCCCACATAGTGTTTCTAACAACATAGGAATCTGCTAAATATGATATTACATAAATACTTTGTGTCAGTCAAAAGTCTGTCATTTTATTACATGTATTTAGTAGATTAACAATATGTAAGCTGGTAACAATCAGGTAAACATGACCACAGGAGGCTGGATACAGCTATTGAGTACACAGTAATATGATACAGTGCCTTTCTACCTGATACAAAAGCACCTCAAAGGCAGCTCACTCGTCACGGCTCTATGGTCGTCCCACTGTCCTGATAAAACTCCTCCACCCTGTTCTTCATTAAGAGTGCAAATACACACAGTCAAACAGCTTTGACGTAGACACCTGGAGAACCGAGCAGCTGTCTTCAGCTATTCTTGTTCCCAGGCATGATGTCTTTATCTTTTAGAGGACAAAATAATCATAAGTACACTGTAGAGGTAAGATTCCTTAGAGATCCTGACGTTATCTTTTCTTCCACCCTCTCATATGCACCGTATCGGGCTGCTAATTGCTCCAGCAATTAGAACGGACAGTTAAAGTAGAGGGTAATGAAAAAGCTCATGTGCAGAATTAAACAGGCCCTGCAGTGAGATTGTCCACACTGCAGACACATCAGAAAACACACACGCACTATAAACACCCCGACCAAAGCTTGTAAAGCAAGCCACCACATGTATCTCTGATATGAAGGCTGGCATATCACTCACACGGAGTCTTTCTCTCTGCTATCTTCAGAGGGAACAAAACCTAAGTGTGACCTTAAGACAAGGTCAATGATTATGCATTATGCTAACACAATATAAGTCCTTTCTCTTTCGCTCTCTCTCTTTAAGCTCAGGTGAAAGCATGCTGTGTTTACACACATCTCATCCAAGTCTGATGGGTCACAATGGTCAGCTAGTCAATAAGTCATCCAACAGAAGGCTTGTCAATTAGTAAGGTTAACTAGTTTGTCTAAATTTATGTATAACAAGTTTTACAGTGTGCATGGTAAAACCCTCTCATAAAAGTTGCTCCTTTTGATTCGTCCACTTTAAAGTAGACATTTGCATTTGTATTATGTTCCGTTGCACTCCATCTACCCGTTTTTAAACATGAAAACCCTTCCAAACAGCCCCTATGAAACATGTCTGATTGGGTGAACCTCAAATCAATCCAAATCTATAAAATCTCAAAACTGAAACCCAAACAGTTATACAGAGGTACCTAAAGATTGATTAGTCGACCAGCCATTTAAGCAAACAATCAGCTAGTTGATTTCGAAAATAGGATCCTAGCCGACAGGATAGAAAGAGAAGGGATGAACTGAAGGGAATGCTAAGAAACAAAAGGCAAAGAAAAGGGGATGTGAAAAGAAAAAAAAAAGGATAGGATGAGCAAAGAAACAAGTAGTGATACGAAAGCATAGGACAGGATAGGATAGACAAAAAGGGATGCAAAAAGATATGAGCAGATAGGATAAGCACAGGAAGGGATACACATGATAGGATAGGATAGGCTGGAAAGAAAAAGAGATGCAATAGGATAGGCAAAGAAATAGGAATAGATGTAAAAGCATCTAGGACAGGATAGGACTGGATAGAAAAGGCAAGGGAAAGGAAAGGAAAAGATAAGACATGCGATAGGATAGGATATGACAAAAGGCAAGAGAAAAAGAAAAGCTGTGAAACCATTCCAAGACCGGAATGGAAAGGAAGTAGGCAAGTGGAGTACAGTAAACGGCAGAAAGAGAGGCGGAGGAAGAGAGGTTGCTGCTGTTGTTGCTGGGTCAGCAACTTGTCACAGAAAAGCTCAGCAGAGCACAGCACAGCAGTATTCCCACCAGTAAACAGAGAACAGGCATGATATCATCACTAGACACTCACAAGGACAACATCCAGCCAGGTGATAACTGCTCGTGATTCTCGATAGAAGATCTTTAGATGTGCTTACCGATGAATTCCTATTCCTTTGCATTCAGTCATTCAAAAATCGCAGCTACGAGTATCTACGAGAATAAATGTTCCGGCCATGGTGGCCATTAATTACCCGCAAATGCTGATTAAAAATCTTCAGTATCACAGAATCAATGCCTCTCAAGGACAACATCCAGCCAGGTGATAACTGCTCGTGATTCTCGATAGAAGATCTTTAGATGTGCTTACCGATGAATTCCTATTCCTTTGCATTCAGTCATTCAAAAATCGCAGCTACGAGTATCTACGAGAATAAATGTTCCGGCCATGGTGGCCATTCATTACCCGCAAATGCTGATTAAAAATCTTCAGTATCACAGAATCAATGCCTCCGCAGGAAGAACAGACAGCACCGGATCAATTTATCGTGCCATTTCTTCTCCCCGCTTCATTCTGAATGAGCTGTGCAGTGAGCAATCTCTTAAGCAGCCCTGTCATTAACCTACGACTCCAGAGGGGACGGGCTGCCAAGTGGGGCTGTCTGTGTGCTGATTGGTGGGGCAATCCCATCCAGCATGGCCTCGGGAGAGCCCCATGCTAATTCTCTTAATGGACTGGAGTCATGGTGACACTGCCAAAAGTACAGTGGGCACGCTCACTCATAGCTGGAGAGAACAGAAGGAGCTGAGGGATGCTGGTTGTTACAGAGAGGATGTGGCATGTGGTTTCTAGGTCAGTTAAAGCTGCACTATGTAATTTCTGCGCAACTAGCGACAACAAACGTAATTACAAAAATACTTTTCGCAAACATATGGTCCAAAAGATCACTTAATTATTCCAACAAGGAAATAGTTTCCAATTTTTTTAATTGACTGATGTCACTTGAAATGGCACAGTGTAACTAAAACTGTTTTACAGATCATGCAATCTTTATGATTGGAATTGGAATTTGTTATTTTTAGGAAGTTTATAAAAACTGCTTATTTTAAAGCTCAGGCTGGTTTAAAGAGATAGTTTGCCCGAAAATGAAAATTACCCCATGATTTACCCACTTTCAAGTCATCCTAGGTGTATATGACTTTCTTCTTTCAGACGAATATAATCGGAGTTACTGTATATTTAAAAAAACGTCCAATAAAGTGCATCCAGCCATCATAAAAAGTACTCCACACAGCTCCAGGGGGTTAATAAAGGCCTTCTGAAGCAAATCGATGCATTTATGTATGAAAATTATCTATATTTAAAACTTTATAAACCATAATCTCTATCTTCCGCTAATGGTCACATGCGTGTCATTCCAATGGATGAAGTAGGCATCGCCTAAGCAGCAGTGGGAATGTGCTAGCCTCGCGAGAACCAAGTTTTGTTTACAGCAAAGGAAAACCAGTCTCCTCTTATATCGAAATCCTTCGACATTTTTCTTCATAAATACTTCTAATTTGTGACCGGCGTTTTGCTTTGCTTTCTCCTCTGCACTTCCACATCCTACGTCATCCGCTGGAACGCCACTCTCTCGTGAACATGCGTACCACAGTTAGCGGAAGCTACAGATTAGAGTTTTTCAGATTTTCTTATACAAATGCATCAATTCGCTTCAGAAGGCCTTTATTAACCTCCTGGAGCAGTGTGGAGCACTTTTTTTAATAATGGATGGATGCACTTTATTTTGCTTCAAAATGTTGACCCCCATTCACTGCCATTATAAAGCTTGGAAGAGCCAGGACATTTTTAAATATAACTCTGATAGTATTAGTATGAAAGAAGAAAGTCATATACACCTAAGATGGCTTGAGGTGAGTAAATCATGGGGGCAATTTTCATTTTTGGGTGAACTAGCCTATACCTTTAAGCAAGCAGTTTTTATCCAGGGGGTTAGTTAAGCAAAACAGTGAACACTATGGCTAACCAATTAACCCTTTTGAAAAGCAAAAATGTTTGAAACTTTCCCGCAGACTTCTTTAAATGGTGTAAACCGAATGAGGAAAAAGCTTCGCTTAACAGAAGCTTCAGATTCATTGAGGTTTCACTTTCCCAGAGTTCATTTCCACATTGTGTGAACAGTAGCCTGAGGGAATCAACCACTGCCCTTTTCCATAATGCCCCAGTGTGCGTGAGACAGTATCACATGATCTCCCACAGAAAATGAATGAAAGGACAACGTGTAAACACTTTCTCCAAGCCAATTACCAGAGTCTCCTCAATATATGAGCAATCATACAAGCTGTGCCCTCAAACTCCATCAATAAAACCCCAAGAGTGTGTATCTTTGTCTTGTCTATACTACCAGCATGCATCCTCTGACCTCTGGGCTAAGGTCACAAAGGCTGTACAAAGCATTGATCCATGGGTCAAAACAGTTCACAAGGGCCAATATTTGTAATTGCTGTCTTTCTCCAGGGAACAACAAGGTCAGGAGTAAACAGAGTAAATGGCTTTACTCAATACAATACTACTGAATAAATGCACCTTAGTGTGACATTACTGCAGAATATTTTTATACCAAAAGACTAAATTGGCTTCTATTTTGTGACAAACAAGAAATGAAAAAAAGTGAAGAAATTAAATAAAACATCTGACAGAAGTGTCTATCTTTGCAGCTTTATTCATCTTCACTGCATAAGAATGCACATCACATTTGGGAATATGAAACCTAGAAAGCAATATAAAATTAAATAAAACAAAAACAAAGCAATACACCCATCCAATCCAAGTGCACAGACAACTATGACTGCTATATCCTGAAGAGTGTAAGCACTGTCTTCTGTGGTTCTATCAAAACATTGCTACGCTTGATTAAGTGGTCTGATGTGTCAATCAATGGTGTGAGTTTGGGGCTGGGCTAACCATTTAACAGCACAATGGAAGACGTTGAAATCTTTGGCACTTCATCGTTGTTACTCATCCCAACCTGTTCAAGCTACAAAAAAAGAATGTGAACTCAAACTTGCAGCTTATAAGGAAATGTGCAATTGTGCAAATTTTCTAAATGACTGTACTTACTAAATTACCATAGTACAATACCATAGACATACAATGAAGAAGGTAATTCAGCCACAGAGATAAGAAAATCACTTGGGGTAGAATCTTTTGATTTGGGCCTATAAGTACCCTAATAAAGGAGTCATAGTGATTGAACCGAATCATTTAAACGGTTGATTCATTCAGGAACGAAACACCGTCATGTTGCTCAGAGACACAAAACAGCACTGTGGCTGTATTCGGAATGATTTTTGTTGGCGAAATAGAGCAAAAACAAGCAATATGGTGTCTAAAACGTAAGTCTCTTATTTAGCTTATTGTTTATTGAATTCAATGTCACATTTGTAATAATGGTAATTTTTGGAGAAAAACGGCACTCTTCATGTGAAATTGAATAACTATATGAAGTGGTATAAATATATACATTTTCTGCCATCACGTCTTGAATTTGTGATCATTCTAAATGCATTTTAATAGACTGAATCATGCAGTGAAAGAAAACACACTAAATGCGCACACGCACTAGGTCTAGACTTCACGTAATGTATGCATGCACTCTGTAGGGATGTTTTGAATGGTTTTTGCAAAATACTCGATAATGTCAAAATCGCACATCGTTAAAACAACAATTACGATATTATCGCAGACGATATATATCGCACATCCCTAGTACCCACCTAGCACTACTCAGACCACACTAGTAGCAACCACACAGAAATGTACCTAAAGCCATTCAGAACACCATAGAAAGACCTTGGAGAACCACCATGATATCCTAAGAACAGAGATCTTCAACACTGCTCCTAGACAACCAATGGCCTAAAACTTTTCGTTCCGACTTGCTCCTTTTCAAGTGATCCTGAAGACCTTGATGTGCATGTTGTGTTTAATTAGGGTTGGAACTAAATTCTGCAGGATGGTGGGTATCCAGTAGCAGGGTTAAATAAATAGTTTACCCAAAAATGAAAATTCTGTCATTAATTACCCACCCTCATGTCGTTCCAAACCGGTAAAACCTTCATTCATCTTCAAATCACAAATTAAGATATTTTTGATGAAATCCGAGAGCATTCTGACCCTCCAGCAACACAACTACCACGTTCAAGGCCCAGAAAGGTAGTAATGACATCGTTAAAATGCATCGTGGTATTGTCACGAACGAGTACTGAAGTCTGAAGTGGAAAGGGTGAAGAAATTGTTGAATTAAGTTGTTATTTTTGCTTTCTTTGTGCACAAAAAGTATTCTCATAGCTTCATAAAATTACGGTTGAACCACTGATGTCACATGGACTATTTTAACAATGTCCTTACTATCTTTCCGGGCCATGAATGTGTCAGTTGCGTTGCTGTCTATTAATGGTCAGAAAGCTCTCGGATTTCATCAAAAATACCTTAATTTGTGTTCCGAAGAAAAACAAAGGTCTTACGGGTTTGGAACAACATGAGGGTGAGTAATTAATGACAGAATTTGTGGGTGAACTAGGCCTATCCCTTTAATAATGGTTGACCAGAATCATGTTGTGGAGTTTCATTTCCCCAGAAAATGTAAAAATCGGGTTATTTTTGTAATTCCGTATGGTGCAGCTGGTGGTGCAGTAATTATAAACCTCCTTTCTATGTAAACCAAAGAAAACTGAGGGTGGCTCTGTATCCAAACCACATTTGATGTATCAATTCAGTGAAGCTGTCAGTGGTGAGAGTTAATATGATTAACCAAGATAAACACGTAGGCTGCAAGATCTTACCAGTCACAGAGCTGTTTTTGTTACCTTGAAGTCCACATGAGTCTTCAGCACATATAAATATCACAGACGGTGATGATGATGATGGTGAAACTGCAGCCCATACAAGAGTAAACAGTAATATCTTTATCTTTGCTACTTTTGCCATCACCAACATGTTCTCTGCAATCAACCTCGATCCTTATCATAATCAACATCTGTCAAACATCAACAGCAACAATCTTCTAACAAGTCTCCAGAGTAAAAATCCTAGCAACTGTACAAACCTTCCAAAGTTGACCAAACAATGACTTCCATGACTGACCCATTTCCCTACACCCCATGCTCCCTGAGCAGTAACCCAGCAACAGATCCACAACACAGCTACAGAGATAGAGTCCTGTCTAATCACAGAGCACCGCCCGAACACTCGGACACACTCTGTTGGTCTTCCCTTTTATTTTGCTTACTTTCGATCCCGAACGAGCCCCCTCGGAGTGTCCTCCGACTGTGAGGAGAGGTGAGAGGAAATGAGTGGAGAGCTGGAAAATGTGAACGAGGGGGAGAGAATCATTCCAACAATGAGACCCATAGAACCGCACCCCCCACCCCCCAGTGATAAACACTTCTGGCGAGTTAATCTGGAAAAACACTGGGAATGAAAGGCAAAATGACTGGAGGTGTGGTTCTGGAACTGCATAAGCACTCGTGGGAAACATTCTGTCATCTTGACTTTGATGAGAGCTGGCATGCAACTACCACTAATGGGTTTAGAGTATAACGCTGTAAATACGCTGACGTACCGTGCTTTCCGGCATTATTTATTAAATGGTACAATTTTTATTGATTGCACTTGACATACTCATGCAAAATACCACAGTGTCCTCCGCTACCGTACACTACAAATCCACAGAGTACCAGAGCTGACAATAACACAATCCACACCCGAGACCTTTACAAGCAAGCAAGCAAGAACCATTCAATGAGGACTCCTCACATGGACAAGCCCGATTAGCATTCCTCTATTCAAGCCAAACAGCCTCACTGGGATCAAAAGATACAGCACTACATTTCTTCCTTTTATCTGCTGGCCTGTGAATGAAAGAGCTCATTTTAATTGCTCAAACCATAGTCAACATGGATCCTTACAATTAAAATCATTGAAGGAGCTCATAAATTATCTTTGTGTTAAAGACAACATGATTCACAATAAATATAACTTCCATAATGTGGAGTATTGCAGAGTGACACTGAATATCCACTAGAAAATAAAGTAAGGGAGAACTTCATTCATCCATGGAGATTTGATTGAAGTGTGAAAAATAGGCTATGATATTACTGATTAATATTATTCGGTAACACTTTAGTATTGGGACCAATTCTCACTATTAACTAGTTGCTTATCAGCCTGACTATTATTAACATATTGGCTGTTTATTAAAGCACATATTCTGCATGACCATATTCTAGCAATATCCCTAATCCTACCCAATTCCTAAATTTAACAACTACCTAAGCAGCAAACTAGGAGTTTCTTGAGGCAAAAGTAATAGTTAATTGGTTTGTTAATGGCGAGAATTGCACCTTAAAATAAAGTGACCTATTTTTCTTTATGAGATTATGTTATTCCCCTGAAATAAAGTCTTAGTTATAACAGCAGGTAGGTTGTTAAGAAAGTATGTTAGGTACATTTTGATTTTCTGTTCACCTATAAACGAAAATTCTGTCATCTTTTACTCACCCCTATGTCATTCCAAACTAGAGGTCGACCGATGTATCGGTTTTGCCGATTAATCGGCACCGATAGTTGATTGCTGGAACTATCGGTTATCGACAAAAATCCATGCCGATAGTTTTCCGGGTTTGCGTCCATTGCTCGAGCGGCTGAGAAGGGTCTGCTGTCATTGCACAGTGCGAGAGCGGCCTCTAGTGGTTGAAATCACTGACAGCATGTGCTATTTGTTTAGACACGTGATACTGCACGCTGAACAGAGCGGGAAACTTCAGACGCTGATTTAAATGCAGCCGACAGAAAATCCTGCCGCGCCACAGAGCACCATTCACATAGTTTCCCTTTAAATTACATTATATTGGTCCCGAATCATTGTTAATGTACATAATGAATTGTGTATTGTGCATTTTCAGCAAAACGTTTGTCTTTCTGTGGCTCTAATCAAGTCTGTGTGCTTCATTTATAGAACTATAATATAGGTTGTGCTTTCTCTTTCCGTTTGCTCTGTTTTTTAAACACCAAACTTCAAACTCATCCATGCCAAATTGTTCATTCTTGAAGTAAACTTGTGTCCATTTGGTGATTAAATTTTAGACCGCTGCTCGAGTTGAATGCGACGTGTCCGGAGTGTGTGTGATACCGGTGAGTTCTCCTAGACTCAGCGCTGCGCTTTTATTTTGATTAGATAATCATCAAGTGTTCAAGAATAGAAGCAGTTAAAGTGTGAGTGTAAACATACAATATCCATATGTATATAATTTGAATGCTATAGCCTTTGTGTATATATTTAAAGATGTGCATCTTTAAGCATGACAGTTTAAATGAAATGGTAACACTTTAAAATAAGAGTCCATTTGTAGCATTAAGATTAATGAAAGCTGTGTAAGTATTGTTCCTTGTTAGAGTGTGTTCATTTCAACATTTACTATTACTATTATTATTATTACTACTACCACTACTAGTATGGTTCAATACTGTTTTTGTTAATAAAGCACTATTTTAGTTTTTGTTCAGTATCATTTTTTAAACTATTGGTTAATTAATTGGTATCGGCCAGTGTGGTCCAACCTATCTATCGGTATTGGCAAAATCCACTATCGGTCGACCTCTATTCCAAACCTATATGTCTTTCTTTTTACTGTGAAACACAAAAGGTGATATTTTAAAGAAAGTGTGTTTGTTTGCCCATTCAGCGAAATCCATCAAATATTCTGTTATAAAAGATACCCTGGGGATGTGGAGCGAAAAATCATCATAGACCAGTATGATCTTTGCTGGGCAATCTAGCCTACCAGTGGGATGGAGAACCCAAAGGTTTAACTAAAATTAAACAGTACAAACACAAAAAACACCCACAGGTTCACACTCATTTCTGGACAAACTCTACACTGATTTTCTCCACTGACAATGAGCCATGAACCTTTTTGTCTCCTGGTCCATCGACTAAACATTTCCTGAGGAATTCAAACCAGGCCTGTTATTCTTGGAGATGAAACAACTGCAACAACAGAAAGAGGGAAAGCACTTGCTAATTGATTTGCAGAGGGAAAGGGGGAGTCGGTTTAGTTAATACAAGACAGCTTATCGTTTATGGCTCTTGAATCGTGTTAAAGGCAAGTTACCAGCTATTACAATGAATAACATTAAATTGGGCAACCATTACCCAGAAACGAAACTTTATCTCTCCATCCATTGTATGTATAATGACTAGGCTTATTGTGCAGACAACACAAAGCTTTATCAGCTCAGTAAGGCTCAGTTCAGAACTGTAGTATTTTGACTGAGCTGTCTTAATATGGTAAAAACATTAATTTACCAACACAAAACACATCAAACTAAACTGATACTAAACCAAGCAAATCAACCACAGCTCATTAAGATGCAAACTAATTACTCAGAATCAATTCCATAAGTGAAGTGAGTAAATTGTATTCAATTAGCCTAATGAACCATATGCAATAAACATTATAATCAAAAGCCTCAGAAATCAGCTACGCAAAACGTCACCCAACAGAAACCATTTTAAAATCTTCAGTTTGGCTGCCAACTATATTGGTCTACCACCAGTATTTTTCCAGTTTCCCAAAGAACAGAATTTTGGAAATCTCTTATTAAGCATTATTCACCTCAAACTCGCCTTAATTTGTTTATGTGTCTTTTTCTATAAAAAAAAATACAAGGAGACATTTTGCAGAATGTTCAAGCTGCTCTTTTCCATATAAAAGTAAACTAGGACCAGTGACTGTCAAGATCCATAAAGGACAAAAAATAAAGCATACAAATATTCTTATGACTCATGAACTGCATGTTCTGAAACAATACAATAGTGGAAAAGCATAATACTAACTTACTCAAAAACATCCCAAATATGAGCATCACAATCACTCATAAAACATGCGAGAAGTAAAATCAAAGTGGGATTTTGATGAACAATGTCTCCATTTTTGGATGAACTATACAAATAACTATAAATAGGTGACTGATTTTAATCCTGGACTGATATCCTTTACCATATGACATATCGTTAGGGCATCACAACATCATTAGCACCTCGCTAATGCCAAAGGCCTACAGGCCTATTTAAGAGTATTAGTTTAACATTAAAAAGCATATAGCCAGATTAGCCAACCATCCACAACAGTCAAACATCAATCTCCTGCCTTTTCACTACTTAAATTTTGGAGGACAGCCCAAATATCCCAAGACATAATGGCCCAATGTAATCCAAAGCCATTTGATAATGACCTCCTTAACATCAGGCCTGTGATCCAACTAAAAACAAACAAACAAACACATTCAGAAAGCATGATTTTAATTACACTCTCTGTGAAAATACATAGGGAGAACGTACAAGAGGTAAGCTGATATGACTCACATTAATTACCCAATCATATTACCTCATACCAGTTTCAGAGGAGTTCAGAATGAAGTTGGTTGCTGCTACAAGTTTTTCCAGCATCTTGAAAGTGCTGCTTTCACAGTACTTTGTCTCAATCAATCAATACATTATTAATGGGGTGCCACAGAATTCGTTAGTCAGATTAAATAGAAATGCTCAGACTTAGCATTCATGCAACAGTTCTCTGGGCTCCTGATCATGAATAACACCCACTACATGAATCAAACCATTTCTGACATTCAGAAAGCTCTCTTTACTCAATTGCCCATAATTCAAAGCATGAGGTCACCATACATATATTGGGCAATAAGCAAAACACAGCTGTTTTTAGATTGTGCTTTTCTATCACAATAAAAAACGTGAGGAATCCTGATACTAGGGATGCTCAAAACATAATATTTTCAAAATCGACTAGCTGGTAGATTGTTTTGTATAATTATGCTAGTTTTACCCAGATTGAACCGGTTTATAAGGGTATGTTTACATAAAACGCATTCTTGCATTCAAAAACTGTTAAGAGCGTAACAGTTTGGAATATAATTAAGGGATCTTGAGGTGTTTTTTTAAAGTTGGACTATTTTTAACTTGAGGAAATATCTTAACTTCAACGTTAATGGTGATGCAACAATGGAGACAAAAATAGCGACACCATCTGAATGTATGCCTGTAAGCTAGGGCAGTGCAAAAAAAAATCAAATGCGATTTTCATGCGCATCTCGTCAGTAAAGCCACTCCTGTGATTAGTAGTAAATCTCCAGCATGTGCTTTCAGATGGAGCAGAATTTACTACACAGAGCCGTAGTTCACTGACAAGCTACACAAAATCGAGTTCAAAATCGGCAATGAATCGCCTGAGATTTTGTGTAGCTTGTCAGTTCCTATCATCATATCATATGAAAACAGAAACTTAAAGGTCTTCACAGTAACCCGTCAAAATAAAAGTTTGGTTTAACTTGAAGAAACTGTGACAGAAATATATTACTTAATGTAATGGTAGTACTACTACTACTACTAATAATAATAATAAAATTATTATTAAAATATTATTTTTAAAGGAATATTTACCAGACAAATTATTTACCAGAATTTATTTAGCAGAAAAATGTATTTCAGAAAAGAGAAAGAAAATAATAATAATTTTTTTTTTTAATAAAATCAATTAATTATAAATGCTTTTGATTATTAAAATTTAATGAAACAATTAAAATGGAATCCACAAAATTAATGGAAAACACTTAATAAAAATAAAACTGAATTTGAGAAAAAAATAAGACTGATTTAATAGGGCCCTATCCTTCTCACTATTCAACTAGTCAGTTGTTGGACTATTAGTCAATTATTCAACTCTCATGAGATGAAAATATTTTTCTTTATTTTTTTCTTGGATCATCAAGAGTCAAAGCTAGTCTTCCTGATATGAATTTACATTTTCAGCTGATTGTTTCTTCCCATTCCCCTCCATTTTATTCTCGTTTTGTCCTCTGCGTGTGGTGTCACTGGTGCCGTAGATTTTATCAGATGTAGTTGGCAAGCAAAAAGCTGCATCCCAGATTGTGATACTTAGAGCGAGAACTAATTATAACCTCACATATGGGATATACAGCCAGAGGAAAGCAGGTGTTAGCTGTATTTTCTCCTTCCAATTTTTTTAAGTTTCATAACTTGAATAAGATTTCAGTTTAATTTTTTAATTAAGCTTTTTTAAGCACTGCAGTTTAAAACAACTGATTTTAGGCCGTTGAAACACAAACAACAGAGCTATATGCACGCACTGTCTCTGTTTCTGTATCAGCTGCTAATAGAGCTTGTGAGCATTTTTGCCGCTTTATTGGCTTTGAACAATTGCGTAAACACTTATATGCATCCAAATGCCCGGCTTTGCAAGTAGCCTATCCTCATAAACACAGCCATTTAGGTCTTAAGGGAACGTAAACAGTTGCGAAAGAAAGCGCATGTGTAACAGTATATTGGATCCAGACTTCGGTCTTAAAGGGCAAGTTGTCCAATATTCGTTCTGTCTGCCATTCATGTTAATCAAACAACAATGAGAGAAAATCTCTCTCTTATTTTATTACTGACTTTTTACTTGTTTCTTTTATGAAAATAAAACTTTGCGTTGAAGAAAAGTAGATTTTTGTTTGTATATGCTGTCAATTATAGTTCTTAGAAAGAAAATCGGAATCGGCAAAAATCGGTATCGGCAGATTACACTAACAAAAAAATCGGAAATCGGTCAAGAAAATTGCAATCGGTGCATCTCTAAAAAATACTCATATCGTGATAAAAGATTTTGGTCATATCACCCACCCCTAATGCTCACTACATCTTTACATCTTTACATCACCCAGCTGAAAAAAAGAGGCTGAAAATAATCAATACACATAATGAGCAATAACCTTTACCATCAAGCTCTCTGTCCATTAATCATGCATTTTAATTCCCATCGTGCCCTTTCATCACAAAAACACACATCCTTTCTCTTGTGTCAAGTCAAGTCAGAGTACCAGAGGCCTTTTCACCAGTCAGACTTCATGAATCAGAAAGATGCAACCAATTTAGACTGTTGTGCCCAGAAATAATCTCATTCATGGATGAACTGACATTAAAATTAAGGCTGATACTGATAAACTGATGATTTTTTAAAATTCAAATACAATTTTCTAAATGAAGTAAAAATACATGAAAAACTGTAAATGGGTCTAAATGTAAAAACAGAGAAATGAGCATAAATAATTAAATATGCAATATTTAATATGCTGATACAAACAAATAAATATATAACTACAATTTGGGTAAACATTTTTTTTAAAGAATCATTCACCAAATAAAAGCAAAAGAAAAAAAAACTGTTCAAATCATATAATATCTCAGTTAATCCATTATTACTCAGAAATTATGATCAATCAATAATCGTAAGATTTGATAGATAGACAGACAGACAGAGACAGATAGACAGATAGATATATAGATAGACAGACAGAAAGACTGACAGACAGACAGATAGTAGGGATGGAACGGTTCAACTTACTCACGGTTCGGTTTTAGGGTTTCGGTGCGGTTCGGTATGTGCTATGTTTATGGAAAAACTATACTGTCAAATAAAAATAAAGAAAATAAGAATAATCTATCTAACTACAAGCAACAGCACAAATAAAAACAATAGAGGAAAGATACAAATAAAATAAAAAGTTATTTTCAGTTTTTTTTAGGTAGGTCTAACATTAGTTTTTAGGTACAGAAATTGAATAAAGTAATGAAATGTAAAGCAGCATTGCATATTTGACTGTATAAATTAAAGATTAATCTTTATTAAAGTTACAAAAGCTATTCAATCAAGAGCAGTGAGTGATTTCCTTGTTGTTGCTGTTTGATTAATATTAAGAAAGTGCTGTCACTTTAAGACACTGTAAATACGTTCAGACAGCTATGTCTGCTATAGCATACTTGCCAAGATGGGCATTTTGACATGATTTTTGTGTGAATTTGTCCATTTAAACAATACTTCAGAGAAAGCTTTATATTTGCGCACTTCGGATGAGCGCACGCACAAATCTTCTCACCGCGCGCTATCAGCACCCGAGTGATGACGGAATAAATGATCATATTCCAGCATACGGCATTCTCATTGAACAAGAGTGAATGGTTTGTCCACGTTTTTTTTTTTTCATCGCTGTTATTATAATGTATTGGGAAGCCAGAATGCGCAACAGAAACATATATTAGCCGAACTCTGTTTGTTTTACGTGTTATTTATAGCAAGCCATATTACAGATGCGTTGTCAGATTAAAGTTAAACCGCGGTCCTAGCGCATGCCAAACCGTGTGTGGAGAACCGTATGGTTCGATTTTTTTCAGCGAACCGTTCCATCTCTAATAGATAGATAGATAGACTCATGTGCCATAATAAAAATTCATATATCTCCTTAAGAACAAAATATAATACTAAAAGGTCAGCAGCTTGACCTCATATGACTGTGACAAAGTCCAGCACATACAGAAACATTCCTTTTTCCTGTCAAACAGCAGTGCTAATTTCCTTTTCCTTGCATAGCGACGACGGCCATCCTCAGCGTATCATCTAACACAGATTCAAAAATGTCAATGCAATTTATGCTAAATAAATGTGAACGTTAATGCATTTCAGGTCAACACAAAGCCGATCGTTTTTTATAAAGCAACTAAGCTGGTAGCAATAAGGGCATGATTGATTGACTATGTTAACAGATTGTCAAAACTAGGTCAAAGTGCATATTATTTGTGTCACAGTCACACTGCATTTGCCATCCTGCCTCATGTGACGCATGAGATGGTGGTGATGAAGAAATCAAATGCACTTTCAATCATTCGGTTTACATTTAAACTCGATTTAATCGCACCGAATGATCAAATCCAGATCTATTGATGCCTCTGGCTTTGCTAGTTCAGTCTCTTATATACTGATATGCACTGCTCTAAGCTAACGTACATTGTGAGCTGTCATATCTTTGAAGTACAGTACGGATTCCAAGGGGTGTGACGCTGCACTGGAGGAAAACACGGATTTCTTCAAAGAGCCTGAACTGCATTATATATGGATATGACTTCCACACAGTCCATATATCCATTTATGTGTGATTACCTAAGACAATAATCCATTTCAGGCTATTAACTGTGGAGAAGACTGCCATTAAAGTGCGTATAGCGTGTGATGCTTTGATATTGCTTGCTGAAAAACAGATGTGCGTGCAACTCTAAAGCAAATGTGACTACATTATGTTGTAGGCAAGAAGGCATTTTGTAGTGAGGGTTCAATGCATCATCTTGTGATGTATCTGTTACCTGCTTGTTATGATGCTCTTGCAATAAAGTAGCTATTGGGCTAAACTGACAGTTTAATGTAACGGCAGGTACAGTTAATCTACAAATTACCAAGAGCGATGTTCTTTATACAACATTATAGCTTCAAGACACGCATTCCATCAGGGATATTACATAAAAACAAAAAACAACTACTTTTAGGTTTTTTTTTTTTGGTTTGTTTTTGCCTGATCCCTACCAAATTCACCATACATGTAGTCTCAACATGTAATGTCAATGTGAAAATTATCAAAGACGCATTGATTTTGAATTCAACATGGCCGCCTGAAGCTGACAAAATATTAAGGGCGTGGCCTATTTAACAAAAAAAAATAAAAAATAATATTTTTCATATAGGCTATATATGGACGTGTAGATGATAACTTCACTAAGCTCTGTTGGTGGTGTCAAGATAGTAAAAAAAAGCTTAATAGGATTTTAAATTTTTATCACTAATGTTATTGTCATTTATTTTTTTGTTCAGATTGTTGTACTTTGGTTTAGAGGAAGTTTAGGGGGAAATGTGTAAAAAGTGTAAAAAAAAATGATTGAGAAATGAGATCAAACTAAATAAATACATTGATTTTAAAAATAAATTAATCCATAATAAATAAAACAGTACAGTAGTGAGTAGAAAAAAAGTTAACAATAGAACTAGAAATAGAAACTAAATACTATTCAAATTTTTTTTTTTAAATAATATTATTTTTAAAATGAATTAAGTTGTCTTGTTGTCTGACATTAAGATGATCATATCCGGGGGTCTGTGACATCTAACAGATTGAAACCCCCTTATTTTGATAATAAAAATAAAATAATAAATAGATAACTCTTTTAAATCCCAATCATAACTGCATTTACATCAAACGACACTACAATTTTTAAAAATGCTCTTTAATAAAACCAGATGTATTTTGCATTTGATGTCATTCTGCACAAGTCTGTTATTCTCTTATTCAAGCAACTTACGTTTCGCCCAATCAGACCAATTCTGGGTTCCCGCCAAAATCATCTCACCCAATCAGCACACTCATGGGATTTCGACTCATTACGAATCGAACGTGTTCGAATCGAACGGTTCTGTTAAACGAGTAGTTAACCCGGATCACTGCGACTCGATCATATTCGAAGAAAACGCACTGAATTCGAACAGAACGTAAGACTAACATACTACTCGTTGTATTTATGTTATGTACAGTAAATATATGCCATAAATAAAAACACCAGTAGGCTCTGCTAAAGTCAATCACGGTTCTGGGTTCAGTAAGTCGCTGAGTTGATGACTCGAGAGGCGCTCGGATCGAATCATTCAGACCAGGTTTGTGAATCGGTTCATTGAACTGGTCCGAATAAAAATAAACGATTCGTTCACACCGCTAACATTGGAGTCATTTGCAAACAGCTTGCATGTAAATGGGCCGTATATCGTTTCCAAAGATATCCATCCATCACCTGTGAGAGAGAGAGAGGTCTACGCGACCCCGTTCCTCGATGTCAATACGCCGTGGGACTTCATGTAACCCAAAATAAGCGTGTCTTCCAACAATATATTCAGAAAAGGTAAAACTGTGTCAAGCAACTCTCCATGCACCGAGAATAGCTGAAATTATCCTTGAATTTGCGAGAATAGAATATTAAAAATGTCAACAGGCCAAATCATGACAGATTATCAATATGCACGGTCAATCCACTCACATGCGAGAAAGAATAAATATTCAGAATTCAATATATGCAGAATTCAAACATCACGCCGCACGAGACTCAACACCGCCCATTCATTCGGCTCCATCATAACACGTCCACCATAAATCAACACCAAAGCGGCTTGAACTCCGAACGAGAGAGGAACTACACGTGCGATGCCTCAAAACGACCCATTTGCAAATAAGAAGGAAATTATCAGGATTTCTTACCTGAAAGGCAGCCCGCACTCCCGTGCGCGAGAGATGATTGAGTTGATTTAGAGGCAGCGCGAGCTGAGCTGCGGTCCTGCCTCTGGAACACGAAGCCCCGCCCCTCTTGTTACTAGGGTCCCCATCGAGGCGATAGGATGTTGAGATAAGTCCTTCAGCTCAAGTGCGGTTATTGAACGATTCGTTGCCTACTATCAGCGTTACACACCCAGATATTAAACTATGTGTGCATGTGTGTATGCGAGCGAAACTTGTGTTGCTCTCTAAACCTGGTCCTTTAAATGTGCATAGTAATGAAGAAGCAGGAATAATAATAATATAGTGGACAAAACCAAGATATTAAAATTCATATGTGTGTGTGTGCATACACAATATACGGTGTAATTTGTTGTGTGTGTGTGTGTGTGTGTGTGTTTAAATATATATACAAACGCGCACACAGTATATGTAGAAATATATTAAAAATATTGAAATATATAATTCAATGGAAGCAAAATAGTTTACACAATATGTTTACACACTTGTAAGTGAAATTTTAAACTGCAAAATATCTTCCATTTCTGTTTTTCAGCAGATGCTGATATTCTCAGGAAGGCCAAATATCAGTCCATCTGCACTAAATATATTTTATAAATTAAATAAAACATATAAATATCTTATTTTGTTGATAATAAAATGAATACATAAAATGTACAATTTAATTTATTGATAGCAAATTAGATATATATTAAAAAATTAGAAATATTTTACACAATATTTACACACACACAGATAAAGAGAGAGAAAGAAAGAAAGAAAAATAATCTACACTCTTACATTCTCAAAAAAATCATTTCCATTTCTGTTTTTAGCAGTCCATGATTTTCTCAGAATGGCTAAAAACCAGACAAATATCATTCCATCTGCACTGACGTTCTCACTCAGAGATTGCTAGTAATTTTCACACATAATTACATAGAAATGGCAAGTAACACACTGAATTAAACATGACATTTTGAAGTTTTTTTCTTTTGGTAGAAAGAAACAGTATTTTTTTTTGTAAAACATACTTCAATAATATTTGCTTTATTTATGCAACCTTAGAAAATCATGTTTTTGCAGTGTGTAGTATAAATCAAATTGTGTATTACTGATATTTACTGACGAATATACATTGTGTCAGCCTGAGATAATGTACTTACATATGCATAATATTTAACTTAACATTTGAGCGTTGCATTTACAACTTAAATGTAAAAAACAGGCTAGGAGTCAATTGTCTTTTTCAGAGAGATGCTCAGGTTCCATATGTTAGTGATACTCAGAGAGAGCTGTCATCAAACATTTATAGGCTGGTCCCTGAAGTCTTCACAGATGTCTGTCTGCAGTCTGCCTTCTACACAGTGTGACCTTTATTGCAGTGACTGGTCTGGGACGTTATGAAGTATGTATTGAGTATTTCTCCTGAAGCATACAGTCATATAAAAGCTCTGATTTGGTTGCAGTTGGTCGGTGTGTGTGTGTGTGTGTGTGTGTGTGTGTGTGTGTGTGTGTGTGTGTGTGTGTGTGTAACTGATAGTGTTGTCGTGGTGATGGAGCTTGAACTGCTGCTTGTGTACATGATGAATATGCAAGCACCACTAATGAGGCTAATAGAGCAGAAAATTAGATGTATTATTAGAGGTTATGTACTGTCAAATGCAAAAAGAAAGAATTAAAAGGTGTGTGAGTAGTACTCGCAGATGGACCAAAGGAAAACTCCACGAACTATTTTTACACCAATATATAACACACATCTGTCACTGAATCATTTGATAAAGGAGATTTTTTTTAAAATGTTCTAATTTGTTTAAATGTAAAAATAAAGTAATAAAACACACATTCTTAAGTCTTATTTAATATTTATTGTCACATATTTAAATTTTAAAATAGTATATTTTTTTAAATATTGAAATGAATATATATATATATATATATATAAAACACACATATTTAACATATATACATACATACATACATAACATATATTTACAAAATTTTTAAATTTAAATTAGTATGCACACAGACATACACATACACTTTAATATTTATTGTATTACATATATTTATATTTTATTTCTATAGATATTATTTGAAATTATTTAAATTTATTATGTTGCCTATACATACATTAAAATTGCAGGCCAAAAAAACATATACATATTCCCAATATTTAGGCCACTAGTTCAATTTCATATGTAATTTTTGTAATTTTATGTAACTTTTAATATATATATATATATATATATATATATACACACACACACACACATACACACACAATTTATTGTATTACATATACATACATATTATATTTATAATATTTTATTTATACAGATTTTATTTGAAATGATTAAAATTACGTCACCTTTAGAAAATGCAGGTATATACACAACAACATATAGACATACTGCCAATATATAGTAGGCTACTGTGTAATTATTGCTGTGTTTCTTTAGCTAAATATATAATGGATTAACCAAAACAAAGAAAATGTAAATAAAGAAGCAGTCATGAACAGTCATCAGTGCAGTCAGCTTAGCTCCATGCCCCTGTGACCTCCAAGGGTCATTTGACGGATAAGCTTTAATCATATAACTAACAGGATGCTGTCCTCTAGTGTTCATACTGAAAACTGCAGGGTTTAAACCTTGCCATGTTTTTCATGCTATACAGATATATGGTTGGAGGCCTTCTTGTCCTCTAATGGGTTTTTTTTTTAAACAGTATAGTGAAATAGTTCTCAGGGTGGTATTCTGAGGTCGCATTTAAAGGTGACCCTAAAACACATGATGTTCATTACATGGTGACCCATGATAATCATTAAAACCAGCTGCTGCTCATAGTATGGGACCCATTTAAAAGAAAAACAGGAGGAACTGTGAATGGTGCATGGTGTACAATAACTTAGCTTTTCTCAGAAGTACGATGTGCTCTAAGGGGTTGCACTGTGTGTGTGTGTGTATATATATATACTTGAGCAACTTGTCTCCTCAGTCCCCAGACGTTTGCAGACTGTTATAAAAAGAAGAGGGGATGCCACACAGTGGTAAACATGGCCTTGTCTCAACTTTTTTGAGATGTGTTGATGCCATGAAATTTAAAATCAACTTATTTTTCCCTTAAAATTATACATTTTCTCAGTTTAAACATTTGATATGTCATCTATGTTGTATTCTGAATAAAATATTGAAATTTGAAACTTTAAGTGTCCCACAATAAACACCATATTAAATCTACTTCATTTACAGAATAATGGACTGTATCATATCTTGACATTGTTTATTTAAGATCTGCACAGTATCTTACTACAGCTTGTGAGTGGTTAGATGTTGAGTGTTATTTGAGTGTTTCCTGTGGCGTTAATGTTAATTAATTGATGTGAGCTTTATACTCCCAACTGAAGTTTTATATGGTTACATTTTATTTTGATGGTCCACTTAATCAGTCGACTATAAGCAACTTTGCAACTACATGCCAACTAACTCTCATTAGAGTATTAGTATGCTCAAGAATGGTAGAATCTAGTATGGTAGAATAAGTTGACGTACTTGCAAAGACACTTATAGTCAGTTTATCTGTTAGTTGACCATCAAAATAAAGTGTTAGCAAATATTAACAGAAGCAGACATACTAATACTCTAATGACCGCTAGTTGCAGAGTCACTTATCAACAGCTGTTTAAAGGGTACCATCAAAATAATCAAACTGATATTACAATAAAAATAGTTCAAAGCAAATATGTCATATTACACATTCATCTGATCTGATATCTGATCTTATGGCTGTTTGAGAGAAAAACATATTATTATTATTACTACTTATAAGTGGTCTTTGACCACTTTAAGTAAAGTAGCATAAGAAAAAGGGCTTATAATACATTATAACTATGAGAAATATAATCCATTGTAAAAGTGGATGCAACGTGTTCATTGTGTTATAAATCATCATACTCTTAAAAGCTATCACCACAAATAAGTAAATATTATAATATATTAAAACTGTTCTTATGAATATTCATGAGATGATACAATATATTATAAGTTTTTTTTATAATGCATTATGCAGTCATCATAATGCCTTAAGAATACCCTTATAATGTATTATAAATACGGGCTTCATAGAACGTGCTACCGAATTCTGTTTTATGTAGTTAAAAATAAGAATTCTTTATTTTCTTCAAAAATGACTATAAAAAACCTATAAAATAACTATAATTTACCACAAAGATTAACAGATCAGCAATTTTATTGATGCACTGAAATTGGATTCATTTGAAAACTGGTTAAAGTTTGTTAAACTAGTTTGAAGTTGCCCATTTGGGCTAATGCAGTGCTATCTTCACTCAATTAACGTGCAGTAATTTTAAGAAAATCCACCAAACTGGTGTGGGACCAGCAGGGGGTGACTTCTGCTGCGGTATATCACACAATCCTATTTATAAGGCAATTATTTCCTGTACAGCTGTTTGTAATCTCTAAATGACTTTCTAAGTGCTGTTTAAAAACTTTTATCAACATTGAAGCATTTGTTTACTTCATGCTTTTCAAGGATTAGAGTAAGCCTTTCCTGCTGTTAAAGGCCTTAAATATTACTCAATTTGATCACAACAGTTCTTAGAAACCATCAGAGAGGCATCACCACACTCTAGGATCATTACGTCTATCCACCTCTCTGATTCTCTAAGGTTACTGCAATGCCCCCTTGAACTTTGACCATGAGCTAACAGTCAACAAAGACATAAATACCAAGCATGACGTCGTAGACAGCTGTCTAGTTAGAGAGAGATACTGTACATAACCCATGTGAAGGTGCATAACCTAATACTACTCTGCACACATTTTATCAAAACAAATATTTAGGAAATATCTGGTGAAATACGACTAATATCATATTGCAGAGATATTTGAGAATATTGAGAATTAGAGAACTATACAGCAAATCCAACATTCAAATTTTGCAGAGCCGTTCTGTATCCTGCCACAAGAGGGCATCGTTGAAATTAGTTATTCCTGTGTTTGTCTGTATTTGTCATTCCGTCAATGTCTTGCAAAGGTAGCACTCGTTTATATTTCTGCATTTTCTTGTGTTTTCATTACCATACATTGTCAAGTATTAAGCATATTCAGTGTGAGATTGTGCATGTAAACGTTTATTTTGTGCATGAAAAAATGACTGAAGTAAACCGTGTTGCCGCTAATCTTTGCTTTATAAATGTTTCTGTTGTTTCAGCATGTGGACTAACCAACTGTTCAGCCGATATGAATATCTCTCTGAATAAAAATAGCAAAAAGGCCAAAAAACATTTCATTTTAAGCAACAACTTGTCTTACACCAATCCTAAAATCAGCAGACCCCTTTCCATTAGAGTTTATGTAACTATAGATTATTGTACCTAGCTTGTAAATGAGTGCTTGTAAGCTCAGTAAATTTGCTTTAGACCTTTATATTTGCTGACCTAGATACATCAAAGACTGTATTCCGTCACTGGTATATCCAGTATTGACGTCTTTGCATCAAAATGCCAGAGGCATTTGGATGTGCATCATTTTAAATCATCACTAACCTATAACCCACATCTAATATCACGATTCTCACACAGGGTAATGGAAAGTCAAGCACGCACATATGCCTTTGTTTTATCAACCAAATGTGTTGGATTTCATTGCAATTTGCTTATCACACTGGCTTTTACCTTTCCCAGCGTTGGGTTGCTTAGATTAAAGTGTCATGGCTTGCGAGTTTCTATAGGAACCAGTAGCCTTGTAAGAAGGGCAGCCCTCTCTTACCACTTGAGGGTGTGTTCGAATAGCCCTTCTCCCCGCCCACAGTGCTCTCTATAAAAGGCCAAGAGCCCTTCACATGTGTCACAAAGACAAGCTGGTCTAACAGGAGAGAGTCTGAGTCTGCTGGTTAGAGAGTCTCAGCTATCACCCTGAAGACCCTGTTTAATGCAGTGTGTAGAACAAAGTCCTATCTAAACAGACGCTCAAGACCTCCACTGGAGAACCAGGTGCACAAGGTAAGCAGCCTTCAAAATGTTTGATGAACTTTTGACATTTCGACTATTGCACAATTTTGGAATAAATCTAAGTGGACCAGTATTATAACTGCAGAACCTTCCACTTTTGCAGAGTTTCTACTCTGAGTCCAAACGGCATTCCAATGTGGGCGGTAGAGAAGATCCGAGTGTCCGTCGAGAGGACCAGCCTGCCACTTCCCATAACGGAATACAGCTTCAAAATCGGTGACATCATGTTCGGAGACAAGTCATCCATTGACAAAGCCAAGAAAGTCTCGCTGTGTCCAAACATCATTACCCCGAACACTATCCCCGAGTTCTGCATTCCCCCCAAGATCTCAACCCAAGTGGAGGGCAAGAGTATGGAGCAGGGGAGGCCGACTCCATGTATCCGAGTGTTTCTGTGTGACAAAGGAAGTCCAAAGAAGGAGGTCATTCCCCGAGAGCTTCCCAATAACCATATAATCCAGGTGGAGAGTGTTGATGATGGGCCATTTGAAAACGGCTGTAGTGATGAGGAAACCACCAATGCTGATCCTCAAAGCCAGGCTGCACTTTCCCTGCCCCACTTAGCTAAAGCTCAAACCTGCTACGGCTTTTGTACCTTGCTTGAAAGTCCCCACACCAGGAGAAAGGAGTCCCTCTTCCACAACAACCCCAACTCGAGTGGAATCCCCTTGGTTCTTCCCCGGAGTAGATCAAGCACTTGCTCCAAATCAGCTTCCCCCATCTTGCCATCTTCATCCTCCCATTCTTCCTTCAGCCTGAATGCTCTTGCTTCTAGACTCTCTCCAAAAGGCTTCACTTTGCACAGACAGGGAACTCTAGATAGCGATACCACTTCCTCAGCAGAGTCCTCCCCTTTCAGTTCTCCTCTCCTGAACAGATGCCCACCAAAACCTTCTCTCCTCAAAGTACTTAACCATGAGAAACTACTCTACCACAATCTCCGGAAGGTTGCCATGTCCAGAAACAATTCCCTATCGACGGATGAGGGTAGCTCCACGGACAACAGCCCCAATATTATGAGAAGAGCATCCGAAGGCCTTGTTGAACCTCTCCCGTGTGGGTTCAGCTTGGCTCCTCCGGCTATCTTCCCCATGGACTTGGTTCTGCACCGGGAGAGGGTGATGAAGGAGAATCTGGTGCCTGTAGGAAGGGACGGTACCTTGCGGCTGTCGGCGGAGTACTGCCCTGAAAACCAGAGACTGCGTGTCCGCCTCATAAGTGCGGAAGGCCTGTACGCTCTGTCAGTGGACCCTAAAAGCATTAACTGCAGTGTCAGCCTCTCTCTCATGCCCGGAAAAGTCCAGAAACAGCGCAGCACGGTCATTAGGAAGAGCCGCAATCCGATCTTTAATGAGGACTTTTTCTTTGACGGTATATCGGAGGATGATCTCTGCCAGAGGTCGCTCCGATTCAAAGTCGTTAACAAGATGTCCAGCATGAAAAGAGACTATATTTTGGGCAACTGTGATCTTCCTCTCACTAGCATTGTCACATTATAAATCCAACAATCGCTTAATTTATTTTTTGTGTGAGTGCATGCGTGCATGTATTTGTATATATTATATGAAATGTTATTTATTGCCAAATCTATTTATCTGCCAAAGACTTATTAAACGACAAAAACTATATTAGTCTTGTGGTCTTTTGTTCTCGACGGGAAGTATGATTTTAGGTATTCAGTCAACAAATAATCTTTTATTCATGATAAGAACAGCTGTGACTGAATCAAAGCACGGCAGTCTTAAAAGCTTCTATAATGGCCTCCATTTTTCCTTGTCTCATCTTGATCGGCTTGATTGCCACTACAATCTGACACGTAGCCGTTTACATGTAACAAGATTTTTAAATGCAATATACAAATGATGGAGAAATCACTAAACAATTGCTCTTGTGGCAGACAAATGAGGCTGCTGTTTTAACTGGCAAGATATATCCGGTAAAGTCAATCAATGGCTTCCTTTTTTCCCATAACAGAGGCATCTTTTTGGGATTAAAAGTTAGTGGGGTGGATGTTAGTTGGGATTACAGTAGCAGCACCTTAACACCGTGCTTCCACATCGCTAAACTTCAAAGAGTGCTAGGCCATTTGAGATGTCAGTAATACCTAAATGGTGGGCTTACCATTCACTGATCTTTCATTGGAGGAGGTAAATAATAATAAATTATAAAATAAATTAAAAATACTTCTCTGATTTCCTCTAAACCCGTTGTTTCCTGCTGACCTTTGCAGGGATTATAAATACCCAGAGTAACTTGAGAAGTAGATAGCTCATTCTCATTAAACTAGCTGTTTTTTTTTCCTCAAACAGGCTTGCTGCCTAGGCCAAGGCTTGCCAGCTAGGCAAGCATTTAGCATGAGTAAAAGGAAGGTTATGATTTTCCATGGATCAAAAATCACTTAACCCCTGATCTTAACCACTTCAAGACCTAAACTGATTCCAGATTGATTTGAAAGACTGATTTCTGAGTGTACTGATGAAAAAAAAAATCAGGTTTCGGGAGAAGAATAGTGGAATTCTTCCTCACATGCAGTTTGCACTTCAAAATGGCCCACTCCATTAAAACTTGAATATAATTACCATTCTAGTTAGCAGTCACAGAATACATCACATACACTCTTAAAAATAAAGGTGCTTCACGATGCCATAGAAGAACCTTTTTGTTTAAATGGTTCCATAAAGAACCTTTAACATCTGAAGAACCTTTCTGTTTCACAAAAGGTTCTTTGTGGTGAAAGAAGGTTCTTCGAATTCTAAAAAGGTAAGAAAGAGATGGTTCTTTAAAGAACCTTTGACTGAACGGTTCTTTGTGGAACCAAAAATGGTTCTTCTTTGGCATCGCCGTGAAGAACATTTTAATCACCTTTATTTGTAAGTGTAAGAGGCTCAGGAATAATAACTTTTTGTCAAACTCATCCATCTCTGATCATTTTACTTTAGTGCGCATATATAGCACTCTTTCTTGCGCAAAGCACTTTGATCACATAACACCCTGAAGCACATGGGTTTGTCATGTGCTTCGCCGGCAGAACTGTCACATTTATGCATGTGCTGGAATACTTGAAAACAAAACCACGTACAGCCTGCTCTGGGTTATGTGCGCTCTTATTCATGATATCAATATGCAGAGAGAGAGATATTAGTGGAAATGAATGAAAGAGGGAAGTCAGGCCTCTTAACATATACATGAAGAACATACATATCAATAACCATGAAAATATTCATAACATGCTTTTGACAGATGGTCATGGATGACTGTTTGAATGATTTCATTTAAACTAATCTAATAAAGAGTCATGTTTAGAAGGTAATTAATTACCAAATGTAACTCTATACATGTAATGATAAATATTGCATATATTTTTGGATTGTTTGCTTAAAAATTATATAATAAAATGTATTATTTAAAATGATTTAAAAAATACCATTCTAAACTAGATTTTTATGTAGTTGCATGGCTGTTTTGGATGGTTGCTGTAGGTATAACTTGGGTGCCTCTCTGAATGTATGATTTTAGGCATAGGCTATTATTTGCACTAAGTGTAAATAGTGACAGAGGCTATTTACGCTAAATTTAAACTAATCTAATAAAGAGTCATGTTTAGAAGGTAATTAATTACCAAATGTAACTCTATACATGTAATGATAAATATTGCATATATTTTTGGATTGTTTGCTTAAAAATTATATAATAAAATGTGTTATTTATGTAGTTGCATGGCTGTTTTGGATGGTTGCTGTAGGTATAACTTGGGTGCCTCTCTGAATGTATGATTTTAGGCATAGGCTATTATTTGCACTAAGTGTAAATAGTGACAGAGGCTATTTACACTAAATGCAGATAGCAATAGATGCTATTTACACTAAGTGAAAATAACATATTTTCTTAGCAATATGCTATTTACACAGTGCAAATAGCTATAGATTCTATTCACACTGTTAAAATAGCAGGATTTTCTGCTATTTATACTACTTATTACAAATAGTGGAAATGATCTGCACCTCAGTATTGTAGTAAATTAGAAAACAGTATGCAATAATAACGTATTGAGTGTAAATTTATAAATATATATTTAATTCAAATTATTAAATGGATGCCACCTTATTGGGACAATAAAGCCCTCCCTACACCTACCCTAACCCTACCCGATACTTAATTTGTAACTTTTTCGATTGTTTTCTTCATTTTTATTGAAAATAAATGCCTTTCCTATGTGATATGAGATTTGAAAAGGGAGGGAAAAAAAGTACGGCAAAAGGCGGATTCGAACTCGGGTTGATCATGTCAAAATGACTGCAATACATCTACACCACTGGAACTGTTCATTGACCTCCGTCTTTTGTATTGTTGCCCAATCATACATTGGTGAGCGGAGTTAGTGTAAATAGCCTCTGCCAACAAGGCATAATTTTTGCACTTAGTGTAATAGACACTCCAATGTTTTTATGACTTTTTGCCTGTTTTATTGTCCGACATTGTTCGTTTAATCGCATCGACATGTTAGTAAAATCGTGAAATTAACTATGATTCATAATGCACTGTAAATAGCTAAGTGGAAATGCATGTAAAATGCATTAAGTAGCACGGCAGTGCAAGAAATGACACCCTGAATCATACTCCTTTATAGACTCCTCTATAGAGAGATGGTAGTTACACTTTATTCACGTTTTTCCAGAAAGTCCAGGCTTAACCTATCGGGAAAATACAGAGAGAGCTGATGGTTGCCAGGCAACTCCTTTCAGCATGGTTAGGCCCAACGTCTTGCCACGTCGAGCTCTGCACAGTTAGGCACTGTCAACAGCAATCACTGCTATTTGTTTGGCCTTCCAGATGAATTAACTGTTCTTTTCTGTCCCTGTTCTACAGTGTAGAGCATTTTTTTGATTATTGTTCAGTAGTATTGTTATTATGTCCTCAAATCAAATTAAATTAAGCATTTGATTTATGAACAATCAGCCTGGCTGAGTACATCTGCTTTGGCATCAATCAAAGTAGATTGCATTACCCAGCTGCTTATTTTATGCGTAATTTCTCTATTTGAAACCAGGAAAAGAACATTGGTTTGGTCACATTATTTGCTAAATACATCCACTGAATGTGTCTCTGCTTTGGCTTTCAAAAGTAAATTGAATTTATTAATGGCTTTCAAGAGTAAATTTAATTTATTAACGTCTCTTTGCTTGTATTTCCACTTAGCTAAGAGGCCCAAAGTACAGTTCTTACCTCAGCAGCCTATTTATTAATAGTCTGGCTGGTGGTTTTTTTAGAGAAAGCAGACAGGACCATAAACTAATTTTCTGGAGTGATATGCATTGCTTTTCAGTTCAGAGCATCCGTTGCTATTTTAAGTTAGTAATATCTGTGGTTAAATATTAAGCTTAATGCTCTTAGTCTGGCTCTGGGGATGGGCACTATAAAGAAGGGCCAAGAAATCTGCAATGAAAATGCAAACTAAGACAAATATTAAAACATTTTCTCTGTCATTAGTTTTAAAGGTTAAAAGTAAGAAGTAAAGGTTTTAAGTGTATAATAATATTCAGGCCAATTGAAAATTGACAACACTACCATATTTAATGTGTTTAATCTCTGATAACAACAAACAAAAACCTTTAAAACAGTTCCTTGTGTAATCATCCTTTTGATCTTTGAAGGTTTAGAGTTACTAAATATGACTTTTTAAGATTTACAGATTGCTTTCATTTCTGTGACTTTTCTAGGGACTTTTGAAAATTCCCTAATATTTTGAGGTTTTGGGACTTAAAGGCATAGTTGACCAAATAAATGGAAATTTGCTAAAAATGTAATCAACCCCAGGTCATCCATGTAGATCTAGATGAGTTTGTTTCTTTGTCAGAATAGATTTGGAGACATTTAGCGTTATATCACTTGTTCACCAGTGGATCCTCTGCAGTGAATGGGTGCCGTCAGAATGAGAGTCCAAACAGCTGATAAAAACATCACAGTAATTCACAAGTAATCCACACCACTCCAGTTCATCAATTAATGTTTTGTGAAGTGAAAAGCTGTGTGTTTGTGAGAAACAAATCCATCAAGATGTTTTACCATATCAGTAGTCAATAATCCATAATAACACTTTTCCAATAAAAAAATGTCCATATCTGTTGTCCGCTCACATAAAAATCCACCAACATATTTGTTTCGAACTGTTTTGGATTGTTTTCTTGTAAACGGTGCTTGATCTGTGCATATTTCTCTCCTGATTCTAACGAGGTGAAAGCAATATTATGGATAGATGACTCATTTGAAATAAAAAATGTCAGTTGCAGACAGGCAGCTTTTTACTTCATAAGATGTTAGGCTACTTGATGGACCGGAGTGGTGTGGAATTGTAGATTATTGTGATGTTTTTAATCAGCTGTTTGTACACTCATTCTGACGGCACCCATTCACTGCAGAGGATCCATTGGTGAGCAAGTGATGAAATGCTACATTTCTCCAAATCTGTTTAGATTAAGAGACAAAATTATTATAATCATTATCTTGGATGGCATGGGGGGTGAGTACATTTTAAGCAAATATTTATTTTTGGGTGTACTATTCCTTTAACATTTACTGCATAATGTTTACTTTCACTTTTTTATTATTAGGTACTGCTTTTGTATATACAGAGATTGACTTGAGAAAAAAAGGAAATCATTTCCTCACCCTCGTGTTGTTCTAAAATCATATGAACTCACATAACCATACTTAAGAATTTTGGAACAAATTATTTCTAATACTGTATCTCTATAATGTATTTTTATTCTTTGTTATGACTCCACATTTAACAGTGTGTATCTAACAAAACCAGTTAACCCCTTTAGTGTGACGCAAAACCATTTGGAGTTTCCTAAACCCTGTCGGGGTTTATATTGCGATAATGACTGGTTCACTGTACATGTTGCTTGAGTCTTTTTAACAATTCATTATGAAGATCCTGTGAGAAGCCCCCTCTTGTGATTTCCATTAGTGACATACGTATAACCCCCCTCCCCCCCTTCTAGTGCGCACATAAAGGGGAAAGACCACCGTGCTATTGTGTTTATTGTTCAGGAGCTTGGTGTAATGGGTTTTCTCAGTCTGGGTTACCGTCAGCATTTGCTGTGTTGTACCGCCGCCCCGTTGCACATAGATCTGAACAATGTTTATGGCTTAACAGGCCATTGCAATAGAGCCTGTGTGGGAGCAGATATAGCAGCCATCTTTGTATTTCATGTTGATTCAGCTGACATGGTCATGTTACAAATGGGGATTTACAGGTAGTTCCCACTGCCTGTTGGCAGCTGATTGCCACGTGTTGGATTGCCTTTCATATCGAAACTGCTGTGCAAAAGTGTGCCATGATTTTCCCAGGACATTTCCAACCATTTAAGGACTTACAGTAGTCCTTACATTTAGTAGAGATTGCATTTACGAAGAGGCATTTATAGCTCATAGAAAAATTTATATTGGCTATAGAAAGATTTTAAGATTTTATTAATTTCTATTACTTTTCAAGGCTTGGAAGTAACACTTTTGAAATTCTCAAGTTTTCATTGTTCATACCTGATCTGACCCTTTTGTTAATGTAGTCAGGTTGATTTAGTCATATTAAATGTATTATTTTTAATTAATTAATTAATATTATATTATATTATGTTATGCATAAGGGTATATTTAGTCCCATTAATTTATTTATTAATATCTTGAAATTATATTATATTATGCATAAGGATATATTTAGTCCCATTAATTAATTTATTAATATCTTGAAATTATATTATATTATTCCATATTATATTATATCATTATATTATATTATATTATGCATAAGGGTATATTTAGTCCCATTAATTCATTTATTAATATCTTGAAATTATATTATATTATATTAGTCTTATTAAATTAATTATTTAATATCTTAAAATGTATAATAATATTGCCACATAAAGCACTTTTATATTCTGCTATTTTGTATATTATATTATATTATATTATATTATATTATACCTTTAATCATATACTTTCTATAAGGCTGCAATAATGCAATTGATATAAGGTAATAAATGAATGAAAATAGGAGGGATTTTGTGCACATTTGTCGTCATGCACAGAAAGTGTTTAATGTTTTAGCAGAAATGTTTGAAGAACGTATAGTGTTGCATGGTATTATTCAGATCTTTCCAGAGCTTTGCAGAAGATGCTGGATTCATATGAATATGTGTCATATGGTCGGCTTTTCTGGACAGGAAGGCGAATCCTCTGGTGGCCAGCAAGCGAGCCGTTGCTTGGTTATGCAGGTGAATCTCTATGTTCCTGGTACAGAGAGGAATATTACATCCTAATTAACCAATAAAACGTCATAAAAGATTCGCCAAGCACATGCAATCTTCAGAAAACATATTTCATAGTTGCACAATGGGGGAATTCGAAGTACTTTTTATTCTGAGTTTCATTATAGATGAACAAAAAAATGAAGTAGCTGATCATTCATGCTAAATTACATTGGTTTTCTAAGGTGTTCTGAATGTTGCAATGCCGTTTCTAGGGTGTTGCTAACAACATTTCTCCTCAGAAAAACTGTATAATGTGATGCATCAACAAAAACAGTGAGTTACGTAAGTTTATACTCGCTAAGCTAGTCAACTAGCTTCACCAGCTAAAGCAAACATGTTGTAATGTCTTTGTGCCAGGCACAGCGCTAGATAACTCTAAGTGCCTGATTAGGGAGCCAGGTTTTGAATTGTCCTGTCCTCGGAGATGGCATACCTGGCCGGAATGTTCTGTCTGCCCTTACGAAAAAGAAGTTTATTCAAGTGTGCTATTAGTATACGCCTTTAAACTAAAAATAGGAAAGTATACTTTTAGTCTACTTTTTATGTACTTCTCAGAAATGGGCTTTATGTACTTCTCAGAAATATACTTAAAATGACATTTAAGTATACTTGACTTATACTTAGAAAAAGTCTAAATATATTTGAGCTATACTTGTGTTCCTAGAATCCGTGTTTTCATTGTTATACTGTAGGGCGCGCTAGTACACATCTTCTGTACAGAATTTCCAAAAAACACAAGTGAAGAAGAAACCGAAACAACAGATGCTTCCACGTAATCGAACACGATCATCAGACATAAAACAGCATCAAAATTGTGTAACATTATGGAATAAAATGTCGACCAATGAAGAGGTAAGGTACACTTACAAGTATACTACTAGTACACTGATATTTGTATACTTACTACATAAAGTATACTTAAAAATATACTTGAACTTTACTTAAGTATACTTACTAAAATAAACTTGAAGTATACTACTTTTTGGTAAGGGTGGCTAAAGTACGCTAATATCACGCTCACGCTAATATCAGTGAGTTTAAAGTCAAGAACATCCAGAACTATCTCGTTTCCACACAAAGTACTAAAGTCACAGTTACGACCAAACAGAACAGTTGCCATTACGTCAGTACCTTTACAGTTTCAGCTTTTTCTTGTTTTTCCAGAAAGAAAAGGATGTAGTGTGTGAGCTAATGCTAACAACAGGAACGTGTGAGTCTTATCTGATCCTCGACAGGAGAAACTTTTAGTAAAACTGACTAGCATGCAGTTCTGACAGTTTTAGAGCCAAACATGATGTCTACCTGATGATTTAATGCATAGCAACACATCCGTTTTATGAAAACAATATAATTGGCTTGTCACTTGTCCTCTTCATTAATAAATGGATATATTGTGTGGACATATTTTCATCATAAGCCGGTTATTAGCTATCGGTTATCCGTGAGAGCAGTGTTTATTGTGTTGGACATTACCGTCAGTCGCATCTGGCTGTATTTGCACTCTATGAGAGTCAACATGGACTGCAATTGACAACTGGCCAATTTTCTTCCTGTTCTCTGTAATGGCTATGACATCATGCTGTTAGCGATAAAGTTTACTGTTGTTTTAGGACCAGATCACTTTGATACCAAATATCGGATGGTGCATTTTGTTGCAAGGAGTGATAGTTTCAGATGCCACTTTATTTGCATGTTTAATGAATGAGGGTTTTCCCTAAATAAACTTTTGGCGTAATACTTCCTTCAGTGAATAAAGTAAAAACTGTCATTTACGGTAAAAGACCGCATGTTTGTTTTATCTTCGTTGGCTTCCTTCCATGCAGTTCCAACAACAATGGAGGTGATACAAGCACACTTTCCTTATCGTCTGTTTGTATTTTGACAGAGTCTTGGTTTGGCTTGCCAATTAAACAGCTAGTTTGCATTTGAGGTTGTGTTATTTGTTTTGATTGCGGTGGAGAGATTATTTGAGAACTTCGGTAAGTCTTGTGACATGGTGACGTCACAGTCAAGTTTGCTTTCATTTCTCCTGATTGGAAAGAGAAGGATTTGAAAACTCAAATGAAAATGTGGTTTTGTGTGTGTTTTATCACAGTAGTTGCTGGGTGTACTGTGCACTGTGGAGGTTGCTAAGGTGTTTTCTGAGGTTTTTAGCACATTACATTGCAGTTGCTAGGGCACTGATATGCAGATGTTAAGTTTTTTTTGTGTGTTTTTTGCACATTGCTCTAAAGTTGTTAGGGTGTTGCTATGCAGTTGCTAAGGTGCTTTGTGTGGGCTTTTTTTTTTTTAGCACATTACCGAGTAGTCTTTTTGAGTGGTTGCCAGTGTGTTTCTATAGGGTTGCTAAGGTGTTTTGTGTGGGGTTTTGTTTGCACATTGTCATGCAGTTATTAGGGATGAAGAGGTAATAATAACTGTCAAGCTTTGGGGTGTGGATCGACTTTATCTACGTTTTGATTATCATTATTCATGTAACAAAATATATACAAATTAATACCTAAACAGGGACATAGTAGTATACTTCAAGTATGATGTAAAGTTCACTTAAAGAAAACTTACGAGTATACTTGCAGTATAAAACTACGAAACTAGTAGTTTACTGAGACTATACTTCAAAGTGTACTAAAAATGCTACTACAAGTATTTAATTAGTAAACTATCAGTATTCATATAAGTTCACTTTTAGTATAGTTGCAGTACAAACTAAACATTTTGATGTAAACTAATTGTGTACTCAGAGTTTACTACTGTTATACTTAAAGTATACTTTTATATACTAGAAAGTGGGCCAATTTAGTCCCAAGGAGTATTGAAATAGTACACTTACAAGTATACTACTAGTACACTGATATTTGTATACTTACTACATAAAGTATACTTAAAAATATACTTGAACTTTACTTAAGTATACTTACTAAAATAAACTTGAAGTATACTACTTTTTGGTAAGGGTGGCTAGTCACGCTAATATCAATTTTAAATTTATCAGTTTAAAGTCAAGAACATCCAGAACTATCTCGTTTCCACACAAAGTACTAAAGTCACAGTTACGACCGAACAGAACAGTTGCCATTACGTCAGTACCTTTACAGTTTCAGCTTTTTCTTGTTTTTCCAGAAAGAAAAGGATGTAGTGTGTGAGCTAATGCTAACAACAGGAAAGTGTGAGTCTTATCTGATCCTCGACAGGAGAAACTTTTAGTAAAACTGACTAGCATGCAGTTCTGACAGTTTTAGAGCCAAACATGATGTCTACCTGATGATTTAATGCATAGCAACACATCCGTTTTATGAAAACAATATAATTGGCTTGTCACTTGTCCTCCTCATTAATAAATGGATATATTGTGTGGACATATTTTCATCATAAGCCGGTTATTAGCTATCGGTTATCCGTGAGAGCAGTGTTTATTGTGTTGGACATTACCGTCAGTCGCATCTGGCTGTATTTGCACTCTATGAGAGTCAACATGGACTGCAATTGACAACTGGCCAATTTTCTTCCTGTTCTCTGTAATGGCTATGACATCATGCTGTTAGCGATAAAGTTTACTGTTGTTTTAGGACCAGATCACTTTGATACCAAATATCGGATGGTGCATTTTGTTGCAAGGAGTGATAGTTTCAGATGCCACTTTATTTGCATGTTTAATGAATGAGGGTTTTCCCTAAATAAACTTTTGGCGTAATACTTCCTTCAGTGAATAAAGTAAAAACTGTCATTTACGGTAAAAGACCGCATGTTTGTTTTATCTTCGTTGGCTTCCTTCCATGCAGTTCCAACAACAATGGAGGTGATACAAGCACACTTTCCTTATCGTCTGTTTGTATTTTGACAGAGTCTTGGTTTGGCTTGCCAATTAAACAGCTAGTTTGCATTTGAGGTTGTGTTATTTGTTTTGATTGCGGTGGAGAGATTATTTGAGAACTTCGGTAAGTCTTGTGACATGGTGACGTCACAGTCAAGTTTGCTTTCATTTCTCCTGATTGGAAAGAGAAGGATTTGAAAACTCAAATGAAAATGTGGTTTTGTGTGTGTTTTATCACAGTAGTTGCTGGGTGTACTGTGCACTGTGGAGGTTGCTAAGGTGTTTTCTGAGGTTTTTAGCACATTACATTGCAGTTGCTAGGGCACTGATATGCAGATGTTAAGTTTTTTTTGTGTGTTTTTTGCACATTGCTCTAAAGTTGTTAGGGTGTTGCTATGCAGTTGCTAAGGTGCTTTGTGTGGGCTTTTTTTTTTTTAGCACATTACCGAGTAGTCTTTTTGAGTGGTTGCCAGTGTGTTTCTATAGGGTTGCTAAGGTGTTTTGTGTGGGGTTTTGTTTGCACATTGTCATGCAGTTATTAGGGTATTCTGAGTGGTTGCCAGGGTGTTGCTATGCAGCTGTTAATCTTTTTGTTTTTAGGGCTTTGTTGTTCAGTTATAAGGTGATATGGCATTTTTTTTAGCACAATGCTGTAAGATGTTTTGTGTGTGTGTGTGTGTGTGTGTTTTTGGCAGATTGCTCTGAAGTTGTTCTGGGTGTTGCTATGCAGTTTATGTGCCTTTTTTTTTAGAATATTGCTGTTAAGTTATAGGGTGTTGCTAGTTGCTAAAGTGTTTTTTTTTAATGTTTTTTGGGGCTTCGCTATTCAGTTATAAGGTGATTTGTGTGGCATTTTTTTAGCACATTGCTGTAAGATGTTTTGTGTGTGTGTGGTATTCTGAGTGGTTGCTTGTGTGTGTGTGTGTGTGTGTGTTTTTGGCAGATTGCTCTGAAGTTGTTCTGGGTGTTGCTATGCAGTTTATGTGCCTTTTTTTTTAGAATATTGCTGTTAAGTTATAGGGTGTT
Source organism: Sinocyclocheilus grahami (assembly GCF_001515645.1). Lineage (NCBI taxonomy): Eukaryota > Metazoa > Chordata > Actinopteri > Cypriniformes > Cyprinidae > Sinocyclocheilus > Sinocyclocheilus grahami. The sequence continues at coordinate 1,638,106 of NW_015505294.1, forward strand.
GCTAGTTGCTAAAGTGTTTTTTTTTAATGTTTTTTGGGGCTTCGCTATTCAGTTATAAGGTGATTTGTGTGGCATTTTTTTAGCACATTGCTGTAAGATGTTTTGTGTGTGTGTGGTATTCTGAGTGGTTGCCGGGGCTTTATTATGCAGTTGCTAAAGTGCTTTTTAAAGTGTTTTGTAAGATTTTAAACATATGGCTTTGAAAATATGCAAAAAAAGTCAAATTACTTAGAAAAATGATATCACATCTCTTCTCAACAAACTGCATGATTTGAGGTGCATTCATGTCCAAACAGTGTGGGATGAGTTATACACCGAAGGTCAATATTTAGGGTTTGGGTTTGACCAAAACTTTTAAAGCACAGCAGTAATATAGTGATGCTTGCTGTTAATAATCAGAACAAATGCCACTAAAATACTTATTTTCCATTACTGGGGATTATGAAATAATTGCCATCAATGTTTGTAAATATATCAGTACTCTGAAAACCATATCACAGGTTTGACTTTTACAATGTGAATATACTTTTTCTTCTGTTGTGTATCTTCCTTTTGCACCATAAATATAAAACGAAAGTTCCTTGTACAGTCTGTTTACACAGTTCATGTAAGCCATAATAATTGTGCTTGTGCTGGGAAAGGGCTGCAGTGCAAACCTTGGTTTTCCCCTACACAACTGCCTGCAAAAACACCAAGATCGCAAGGCACTGCATGCATTAATATAATCAGTGTACACAGTAAAAATAAGCCTAATAAATTAAAATTAATTAATTAAAGAAAACTTCTGCTAAACAT
>NW_015505294.1:1639268-1645047 GCF_001515645.1 Sinocyclocheilus grahami
GTTGCCAGTGTGTTTCTATAGGGTTGCTAAGGTGTTTTGTGTGGGGTTTTGTTTGCACATTGTCATGCAGTTATTAGGGTATTCTGAGTGGTTGCCAGGGTGTTGCTATGCAGCTGTTAATCTTTTTGTTTTTAGGGCTTTGTTGTTCAGTTATAAGGTATATGGCATTTTTTTTAGCACATTGCTGTAAGATGTTTTGTGTGTGTGTGTGTGTGTGTGTTTTTGGCAGATTGCTCTGAAGTTGTTCTGGGTGTTGCTATGCAGTTTATGTGCCTTTTTTTTTAGAATATTGCTGTTAAGTTATAGGGTGTTGCTAGTTGCTAAAGTGTTTTTTTTTAATGTTTTTTGGGGCTTCGCTATTCAGTTATAAGGTGATTTGTGTGGCATTTTTTTAGCACATTGCTGTAAGATGTTTTGTGTGTGTGTGGTATTCTGAGTGGTTGCCGGGGCTTTATTATGCAGTTGCTAAAGTGCTTTTTAAAGTGTTTTTAAAGTACATTTCTGAGGTGTTTTGTAAGATTTTAAACATATGGCTTTGAAAATATGCAAAAAAAGTCAAATTACTTAGAAAAATGATATCACATCTCTTCTCAACAAACTGCATGATTTGAGGTGCATTCATGTCCAAACAGTGTGGGATGAGTTATACACCGAAGGTCAATATTTAGGGTTTGGGTTTGACCAAAACTTTTAAAGCACAGCAGTAATATAGTGATGCTTGCTGTTAATAATCAGAACAAATGCCACTAAAATACTTATTTTCCATTACTGGGGATTATGAAATAATTGCCATCAATGTTTGTAAATATATCAGTACTCTGAAAACCATATCACAGGTTTGACTTTTACAATGTGAATATACTTTTTCTTCTGTTGTGTATCTTCCTTTTGCACCATAAATATAAAACGAAAGTTCCTTGTACAGTCTGTTTACACAGTTCATGTAAGCCATAATAATTGTGCTTGTGCTGGGAAAGGGCTGCAGTGCAAACCTTGGTTTTCCCCTACACAACTGCCTGCAAAAACACCAAGATCGCAAGGCACTGCATGCATTAATATAATCAGTGTACACAGTAAAAATAAGCCTAATAAATTAAAATTAATTAATTAAAGAAAACTTCTGCTAAACATCGTTAAACTTTACATACACACGCATACCTTTTTTACACACACGCACACACACACACACACACACACACACACACACACACACACACACACACACATATTTTGTGGTCTAGGTTCTTCTGTTGGGACTGATTTGGATGTCTTTCAAATCCTAATAACATCTGACCTGAGTGGCGAGCCTCTGTAGGCCCAGATCCCCATCAAGGGAGAAGCGAGACCTCGCAATTTAACATCAATTTATTTGCCTGTCATGTTAGCCCTGTGGTGTGTTTACAGTACATTTTGTGATAATTGAACTTGTCGGCCTTCTGCATATAGAGTCAGTGTGTCTCGGTCATTGAGAGTAATCAGCAGGCCACGATTATGAGTGCAGCTTCATGTTCCTGCGTCACAGCATGGGAAAATTAATTGACTCAGTCATGCACAATGCCCGTTTGGGGAGTGGCTTCCACACGGCCTCCTGAGCCCGGCTCTCTATCTTTCCACTGGTCCTTGCTCTCCAGATACCCACTTGCATAGATGTTCTTGCACTCCCAAAAAGCTTGCATGGATGTCCATCCATAAAAACATCCTGACTACTTGTAGGAACACACAGTGACTGACTTTTACACACACACACACACACACACACACACACACACACACACACACACACACACACACACATATACACACATATATATATATATATATATATATCACATCACTATGCCTTTTCTAGGGTGTTCTGGATGGTTGACTGCATTGTTATGTGGTTGCCAGGGTGTTGCTATATAATTGCTAGTGTTCTGTGCTTTTAGCACATTGCTAATTGTGGTTGCAAAATGATTTTGTGTGTTTTATGGGTGGTTGTCAGGGTGTTGCATAGGAGTTTTTCACATTGTTGTGCAGTTGCTATGTTGTTCTGGGTGGTTGACAGGGCACTGATATGCTGTTGCTAGGGTGTTTTGAATATTTTAGTGCTTTTCTATGCAACTGGTAGGACATTGATATGCGGTTGCTAAGGGGTTTTCTCTGTGGTTGCTATGCAGTTGCTAAGTTGTTGCATAGGAGTTTTTTTAAGCACATTGGTATGCAGTTGCCATGGTGTTCTGGCTGAGTGATGGGTTGACATGCAGTTGCTAAGGTGTTTTGTGGTTTTCTGGGTGGTTGCCAGGGTGTTGCTATGCAGGTGCTAAAGTGTTCTGTGCTTTTATCACATTACTATGCAACTGCTAAGGGTGCTATGGGTGGTTGCCAGGGCGTTGTTTAAGAGGTTTTTTTATTAGCACATTGCTGTGCAGTTACTATGGAGTTCTGGGTGGTTGCCAGGGTGTTGCTATGCAGTTACTGAGGTGTTTTTGTGGATTTCTAGATTGTTGCCCTGGTGTCGCTATGTAGTTGCTAAGGTATACAATGTTTTTAGCACAATGCCATGCAGATGCTAGGGCACTGAAATATGGTTGCTAAGATGTTTTGTATGGTTTTCTGGGTGGCTTCCAATGAGTTGATATGCAGTTTCTAAGGTGTTCTCCGTTTTAGCATATTGCTTTGCAGTGGCTAGAACACTGATGGTTGCTAATGGTTTTGTGTGGTTTATAGGTGGTTGCTAGGGTGTTGTGTAAGTTTTTTTTTTTCTTCATTTTTTTGCACATTACTGTGCAGTGTTCTGGGTGGTTGCCAGGGTGTTGCTTTGCAGTGTTATGTGTGGTTGCTAAGGTGTGCTGTGTGTTGTTCTGAGTAACTGATAGTGTAGCTGTGCAGTTTCTAAGGTGTTTTGTGTTGATTTCTAGATAGTTGCCAGGTCACTATGTAGTTGCTATACAATGTTGTAGCACATTGACTAACTTGACTTTAAATGTTCTCTTTTGTCTCAGTTTGGAACTAAACACTTTTTGCACTGAGCATCTGCTGTTATTAACACCTTGTCAATTACAGTTTTATATTACACTTGGCACTTTGGTGAACCTTTCATAGTTTGATTTATATATTTGGTTTTGCTTGGAGGTCACAATGTTCCTCTGTTGCCGCTGAACGCGTCCTAAATCAATTGATTGTCCCAACTGTTTGGAAGCTGGTTTGAAAAGTTAAGCGTACTCTCCTATCTCTACAGTTCTGACGTCATAAAAAAATCTTCTTTCAGCTTGCCGCTAGCGTTTATTATTGCAGGTATGAAAGACTCTGACAACTATGCTAACATCAAGTACACATAAGAGCAGTCTTAAAAGGATAGTTCACCCAAAATTTAAATTTTCTGTAAGTTTACCCACCCTCAGGCCATTCCAATTTTTACTTCAGCAGCACAGTAAAGAAGGGTTTTAGCTGAAACCATGGCCCTTGGTGATTCATAAAATGCAAGACAGCGGCTGCATGTTTTTGAGAATTAAAAAAAAGCATATCAAGGAACATAAAATTAAAGGGATAGTTCACCCAAAAATGAAAATTTGATGTTTATATGCTTACCCCCAGGGCATCCAAGATGTAGGTGACTTTGTTTCTTCAGTAGAACACAAATTGTGATTTTTAAGTCCAGTAAATGCATACGCCAGATCGCGTACACACCTCACGCTCGGATGCCGTGCGTGCTCAAGGAAGTTGGACATAGTGGTGTATTAGAGGTAAAAAAGAATATAAATACTGTTCGGTTTCTCGCCCAAACCGATCATTTCGTGTCTTAGGACATCAATGTGTCGTCACGAGCCGCAGGGTTTGATTTGGATTTGTCTGTGCATGTTTTTTTTACTCTCATAGATTTTGTTACCATTGCCATGCATTATACGACTGATAGACTGCAACGGCTGGACTTAAAAATCACAATTTGTGTTCTACTGAAGAAACAAAGTCACCTACATCTTGGATGCCCTGGGGGTAAGCATATAAACATAAAATTTTCATTTTTGGGTGAACTATCCCTTTAATACCTGTGGCTCCTGATGATATATTGAGGTCTTATGAAGCAAAACAATTGGCCTGTGCAAGAAACTGATCATCATTTACTACATTATTACCTGTAATCCCGAGTCTCACGCAATGGGGAAATCTGATTCTTTTCCGCAAACAGATTTTTTGGACAGTTAATTTCAATGAACTGGTTCAGTTCACTAGTTTAATTTACATAATCACGCAATGATGTAACGTATACACAGTTATATCTTTAAAGCACCCAATAATGATGTGAAATGTGGATGTTTGCATATGAAGTGAATAACCTAGTGTTAATCAGCTCACCTTTTTACATAAACAATGAGAAATCCTAAAAACTTTCATATCTCCCCTTCATTCAAATGCTCGGTTCACACATACCCATATCACTGGCTCACTGATTGTCAGGCATGTCTGAAAGTGAGTTTTAATTGAGTAAGATTTAGTAGATCTGTGCTACTCGAGCCGCAAACTGTTAAGACGATTCAGTTTGATTTGGTGAACTGATTCAACTAGTTCACCAAAAAGAACCAGTTCAAAAGAATGATTTGTTCACAAACCGGACTCTGGACCGTTTGCCTGAGGCTGTGGGTCACAGGTAATAATGTTGAGTTTCTTCCACAAACCGATCGTTTCACATCATAAGACCTCAATATATCGTCAGGAGCCACAGGTATTAATTTTGGGTTGATATGCTTTTTTGACTCTAAAAGTGATGGTAGCCAATGACTAGCATTTTACCAAGGACACCAAGAACTTTTACCAAGGACCACAATTTCAGGTAAAAATCTTCTTTACTGTTCTTCTTGAAAAAAAAGTCACCTATATCTTGGATGTGATAAGGATGAGTATTAACAGCAAATTAATTTTTTTGGGTGAACTATCCCTTTAAATGTTGAATTCACTAGTTCTGAAGGTACTGTACAGAGGGGTTATTAGGTTTGTTAGGCACGTGTGAGTCCGGCACGTACTGGATCCATCTGGAGATGTCTGCAGCTGGCCTGGGTTATGTAGTCACTGTAATCCTGACACACACGTGTCCAAACACACATACATGTTATGGAGATGACATCAACCATGACCGGCTCTGCTCTTAACAACCATGACAAGATGCTGATTACAGTTAAGATCTAATTATGGTTATATAAACAGTATACACCTTTTAGACATGATGCATGTGAGAACACGTCTTCTGGCAATAGCCTTGACTTTCACAACCTGTGATGTCCACAATGAACAAACATGCAGGTCTAAGGCTGATTCTTTAAAGGGGTGGTTGACTGTTTTTTTATAGGCTTGATTGTGTTTATGGGGTGCAGTCTAACATGTGTTAATGCTTCGTTTGTTAAAAAACGCATTATTTTTCACATAATTTACCTTTATTCCACACCGCTCTGTCCCTTCTCATCTGAACGCGTTGATCATTTCCTGCTTTTATGAAGCCCCTCCCTCAGAAATACACGATGGGCTCTGATTGGTTAGCTGGCCCAGTGTGTTGTGATTGGCTAAACCGCCTCTAGCGTGCGTCTAAACGTCCCGCCCCTCAACATAGCGGCATGTGCTCCGGTTGTATTGTAAACAATGACGTCGTCTATATTGCTTATCAGTTTGAGCCCGATTGAGACGCAGAGGATATTAGGGAAGAGGATCGCGCAGAACCTGTGCAAGCACGGCTTTTAATGGTAGGCCTAAGATTTTTGTTTGTTGTTGTCTCATACTTTTAGATACGCTGTTATTTGTAAATGCTACT
>NW_015505294.1:1648444-1674891 GCF_001515645.1 Sinocyclocheilus grahami
GGTGGTTCACTGTTTTTTTTCTAGGCTTGATTGTGTTTATGGGATGCATGTGTTAATGCTTAGTTTTTTTTTTTTAAACGCTTTATTTTTCACATTATTTACCTTTATTCCACACCGCTCTGTCCCTTCTCATCTGAACGCGTTGATCATTTCCTGCTTTTATGAAGCCCCTCCCTCAGAAATACACGATGGGCTCTGATTGGTTAGCTGGCCCAGTGTGTTGTGATTGGCTAAACCGCCTCTAGCGTGCGTCTAAACGTCCCGCCCCTCAACATAGCGGCACGCAAATGCAATTAATCGTTCAGCCCTAATTGTAAAACAAAGGCGTCGTTAATATCGCTTATCAGTTTGAGCCCGATTGAGAAGCAGAGGATATTATTGAAGAGGATTGTGTAGAACCTGTGCAAGCACGGCTTTTAATGGTAGGCCTAAGATTTTTGTTTGTTGTCTCATACTTTTAGATACGCTGGTATTTGTAAATGCTACTGCTTACGTTAGCTTTTAATATACAGTTTTATCCAGATTAAAGCTTTAATACAGTTCGGCAACCGCACGTGCGTCCATGTATAATGCTTCTCATAACTATAGTATGTGAAAATAAGTGTATTCACTGAGCTGATGATCTGAATGAGAGAGAGAGAGATGCCGAGCGTGTGCAGAGCAGGGCGAGGCCAGGAACAGGATGAGAACGCTGCTTTTGAACATTGATTTTGAAATTTGTGAATCCATTAGAATCGTTAGAAGACAGAATCGCGATTCATATATGAATAGATTTTTACGTGCACCTCTAGTTTTCTCTTCCTCTTCTCTAAAGCAGCGCAGCATGGCCTCGCCCCCTTTCTGCCTTTTCCCGAGGGCGGGGTTTATCTGGGTTTGTTACGTCATGAACCCGGGAAGTAACTTGTTGTAGTCTCTACCAGCCGTTTTTGTAGGCATCAAACTGCCAGAATTTGAAAAGACGATATCTCTGTTTGCATTGAACTTTCAGCCTCGTAACTTTGCAGATATTGTTTATGCTCAAACAGCAACATTACACGCCGACTAACGTTAAAAAAGTGAAATCGCAGTCAACCACCCCTTTAACTTCAAACACATTACAGTCCACCATGAAAATAAAGGGAAGTCTGTTTTAAATAAAATGTTTCTTTTTTATGAATACAAAAATAAAAAAGAGAGTAAAAATAAATTAGAGGGAAAATAATGGTTATGATTTTTTATGTTTTGTAGATATTGTTTATGGCATTTGATAGGTAAATGTAACTTTTTAAGTTACATAAATGTACACAGTTTAGTAAATTAATATGCCATTAAAACAAATGTTTTCAGTTAGTAAGTGTCTAATTAAAAGATAATTAAATATGATTAATAATAAGATTAATGGTTACGATTAACATGATTTTTAATGCTATTTCGTGGAAAATTTAAAGGCATTCTATGGTAAACCTAACAGTTTTTACATTTGTTTTTATGATTTATGTTTGTAGTATGCAAAAAAAAAAAAAAACATTTTCAATTAGCAAGTGTCTAATTAAAAGTTAATTCAATAAGATTAATAATAAGGATATGTTTTTTTTATGTTGCTTTGTTGAGATTTTTATGCCATTTTATAGATAAAATTAAAAATTAAAATACATTTTTTTTAATGGACTAAATAATATGTCATATGTCATGCCTTTTTAAAATTAAAATTGGTTACAATTATTACATTTTTATTAACACGTTCGAAAATGTTTTTGCCATGCATCATTTCCACAACATATATTCACAATATACAAATACCATATTTGTTTGTTTGTTTGTTGTTATTTTTAATTGTTGTTTATTGTTATTGTTTTATTAAATTTTTTATTTTAAGATGTCATTTAAATTAAATGATTACTTCATTTGTTCCAGTCATCATTGACTCCATGTATGTGAGGGATATTATGGATATGACCTCATATTTTCCTTGCTATATAATTAGCTCAGCGTTTCTTTGCTCAGATGAACTCATAGGCTTTCTGGTGATTGACCCTATATAGGGGGCTGGTTCAAGGCAAATACGCTATGCCTCCAGGCACCATCATAGTAGAACAGGTGCCTGCTGATGCCCTGCTTAATTATTATGGGGCAGGATGTTACATAATAATTTCTTAATAGCCATTAGACCGACTGCACACAGCACCTTCTGGAGGCCCAGGGATCAGCCCTGTCACTGACGATTATGTGACATGGCAAATCGGTTGAATTCCTGGATGACGGGAAATCCCTGGATGTTGATTCAGGGCTGAGAGCATTGAGATTACAGTAAGATCTAAAGCTCAAAACACACAGAGTAATCATTTGTAAACACTTCCTTGTGATTAGAATAGAATATAATAGAATAGCTTTTAATTGTCATTGTACAGCTGTACAACGACATTTATTTTATATGTAAATACACATGCGTTCTGAATATTCGGCAAGTTAAAAGTAGTTCAACTTTTAAAAAGCATCTTAAAACCTTTTTACCGTTTATTTCTATTTCTGTCCTGCGCATTATGTTTTTAAACGCAAAAATGTGTTCAGTTGGAGCGACCGCTTAGCTAAACAAACACATTACTATTGCTATAACTCTTACTTAACATTCGAGATTTGAATACTTTTTCAACCCTAAATTGCTATTCACACCGAAATCAATATTTGGTGCGAAAATTTGGTGCAATGAATATTTTCATTGAAATAAATGGCCGTTAAGGGATCCCCCCCCCCCCTCAATACTTGAAAGAATATATGCTTTTCTATGGCAGCAGTGACCCCTATAGGACGCCAATGGAACTTAATTCAAATAGACATTTTTGGGACAATATGCCTAAGTATCAGTATTAATACAGCCAATTACTTTGCGAATATGTAAATGAATTAGTGGTTATTTCTGGAAACCTGAATCCTTTTTCGTGCCTGAAAGTGTTTAACATATCAGTTTACACCAGTGGAGTCTTCATTAAAAACAACCAATGACATGAAACCTCATTAAAAATGAGAAAAAAATCCTATTGCTAAAGAAAGACTGAAACAAAATGTCCAATCTCAGCTTAAATGCAAAGTCGATTGAAGCAGGAAATTGCTAATTTTATTTTATTTAAAGAATGTCCCAGTTTTCATTTTCAAGTTTATTATTTATCACAAAAACACCATGGTACTCTAGTTTCCACCAAAAAATAAATAAATAATAATTCAAGTAAAGAACTGAAAATGACAGAATTACTCTAAACATGTTTTACATTATTTGAACAATTTTATATTGATTCATTATGGATTTCCATAGTAGTATATTGATTTATTGTGCATTTTCAACTGCAGTATGGCGTTATGGTAGACACTGTATATAATTATACAATATTTTTTGGACATTTACTATAGTAATACAATAGTATTATGTGAGGTACCTTGAAAATACCATAGTACCATCCTTTGTGAAAGTATATACCATGGTATTACCATCTGATATCATCATTGTACCACAGTATGGCATTTCTCTGTAGTCTATATGGTTGCTCTTTTTCAATATTATCCATAGTTATAGAAACAAAAATACAGTTGTTTTACAGTGACAATATTTAAGACGTAAAACGACAAAACTGAAATGATTAGCAGTAATTAAATTAACATCTCACTCCAAGTGAACATCTTACATAACTTCACCTGGTTCAAAAATAGATGCAGCCGGCAGAGAATTATATTCAGTTCAACATTTCATTGTTCCTGCACCACACAGAAAAACTATTTGCATGTATTTACGCTTGTCTTACTTTTATACTCAAGTCCATTTTAGGAGAGAAGCAGATGAAACCATATCATATCCTTCTGATCTGTCACCCACCCCACTATGCTCAAGTAGACGGTCAAACCACTAAAGAAAGTGCTCGAATAGCATAAGTATCATTGAAGCGTGAGTGGAAGCTATTATTGGAGATGTCAGGAATAAACCGGGGAAAGATGTGCCGACGACATCCAGATATTTGTTTCACAATAGCGCAGTGCAAAGCAGCCTCTCTCAGCATAATCAGGTGCTCAGAGAGGCAAAGAGAGGCTCACGGTGAGGCCGCAGCAGGTGAAGAGCTTTAAAGTGTCGTTGCTAGAGCTCCCGCTGTGAATTCTTCCTTATTTTACCCTCTGTGGTTTTTCAAACCGACACACTGAGTTTGTTGTACAGTATGCCAGCTCGTGTACATGATTCATGGAGTTCACTGTATTACATAATGCTAGTTCTACAACAGGTTTTGATATTGTGAGTATTATTTTCCCCGGAAAGGCCACAGCAATTAGGTCAAGCATGAAAAATGATGCATGTATGTTTAACAATGGCGAATTGGAACAAAACCAAGGAGAAAGATATTCACAACAGTTCATTTTTGAATCACTTTTATTTGAGAAACTTGCTTTTTGAGGCCCAGAGTGTGGTGCATCTATTTATGTTAACTATACACTCTTAAAAATAAAGGTGCTTCACGATGCCACAGAAGAACCTTTTTGTCTAAATGGTTCCATAAAGAACCTTTAACATCTGAAGAACCTTTCGGTTTCACAAAAGCTTCTTTGTGGCGAAAGAAGGTTCTTCAGATTATAAAAAGTAAGAAAGAGATGGTTCTTTAAAGAACCTTTGACTGAATGGTTCTTTCTGGAACCAAAAATGGTTCTTCTATGGCATCGCTTGAAGAACCTTTTGAAGCACCTTTATTTTTAAGAGTGTAGGCTTTGCTAATTAGCTGAAACTATATTTAAAATGATATTTAAAGGTTAATTTTCGGACAAAGTTTTTTGTCACTATAGCTCAACAATATTTGACTCATGTCAAATATTAATCGTAAATATTGTTGAATCGAGAAATCAACTTTAATTATGAATAAAGATTATTTTCAGCTCCATATTTTGAATTATAGAGATACTCTGGTTCATTTCAGTGGTAAAGTGTTGTATTTTAGTATTTATTATGTTTTAATTTATTACTATTATTATTTTATTTTTCTAGATTACATTTTAAAATTAAGTACATTTTCAGTAGTTTGTTGTGCTTTTGTAATTTATATTCGTTTTGTTTTAAATAGTTTTTTTTCTTCTTTTTTCAGAAAACTCTTTTATGAAGTGAACTCACTTAAAGAGTTTAGTAAAATTTTGCCAGGAAAAGTTTTAGAATTTCACATTAATCACATGTTAATGTAAAAAATCTTGTGTGATATAACTTGTGTTTGTTGGTTTGCTGGTTTTTATTGTATTTGTTATACTTGTATTTTTAAAATAGTTTTTGCCATGAAAATAGCCTTTGATGCTGACATTAAATAAATATATACTACTATTTTTTATTTCAGTTTTAGTTTTACTTTAGTCAGTAATTTTAGTAATTCAACTAAAAGTTACGTTTTAATTCAGCTTTATTTCAACTGTTTTTAATAGTTTTAGTTAACAGTAACTACACTGATATTTTAATAGCTAACAGCAATTGAAAACAATGGAAGTACTTCTTTCTTTTTATGTACAGTATATGGCAACCTGATCTCTAGTCTGTTGCCGTGACTTATCATGAAAGGAACATTTTCGTTTTGTTCGCATAACAACAATTCGCAATAGTTTTTTATCGACATTTGTAAAATATTGCAAAAGTTTTGTACAAGTATGTAATGGAAATGCAGCAACTATATGTAAGTATAATATAAAGCGGAGATTCTGTATGAATTCGTCAGATGCAAATCGTAAAACGTACAATTTAAAAAGTAATCATAAAGTCTACCTCTAAACAACCATCAGTAGGGCATAGATCATAGAAAATGCACAAATTAGATTGTACAAATTCATACGAATTAGCCGCCATTTCACCAAAATGTAAAATAGTTAAGAATTTCAATAACATTGTTGAATATGGCCATGTTCTAACAGATTTTGTGATATTCACCCATTAAAATCTCATTGAGTGGCATTTTGCAATGAAATGGTGGTGAAAGATCACATTGCATTGATTTCTTTAGAGATTGAACCATGTGGTTGAATATAGCCTGGGGGGGAAAAGCTAATTCGGAGCCTTAGTGTGTGGACTGTTTGCTTGCAGCTCAAGATGTCTTAATGAGAAGTGAGGTGACTCATTGGTAATGTGAAATGAGCCAGAAAATCTTTTATGGTGTGAGATGTTGTTTTTAGTAAAAGGATGGTGCTCATCTTAAATGGCCCCTAATGTTTCGGCATTCAACTCATAGATTTCTGTATTAATGGATGCAGCTGAATTTACAAGCTTTTTATTGTGGTTGATACGCACACACATAAAAAATGAAAATGTTTTGGCTTGCACACATCTTTTGTCAATACCGTGAAAGTCTGGGGTCCAAAGTATAGATAAAAACAGTACAAACATTCTTCAGAATATCATATCTTGTGTTCTGCAGAAGAAAGTCAAACTGATTTGGAATGACATGAGGGTGAGTAAATTATGTCAAAAAAAAATATTTTTGCTTGAACTATCCCTTTAAAATTCAGTTTCTTCTTTTAAATGTAGGTAATATAACACTAATGTGAGCTCTACAAACAATAAAGTAGGCTTAATGTTGTACGATAAAGAAAGTAACCGTTTTTTTATCATTTGTTTTGTTTTATGAGCTTCTGTATATGTATACCCTGCTTTCTGAATCACTGTGTGGGAGAAGAAGCTTATTGCATGAGACATCTAGCCAAAACACACACCCACCCACCTACCATCGAAGCCATCGTTGTGACTACGCTTTCCGCGAAAGACACAACAAAGGGGAGGAATCCATGCCGCACTCATCTGAAAACCTTTTCAATCGCAGCAATTAACGTCATTTAGACCAAACAGAGAACGTAATACTCAATCCTGCTCTTTCAGATGCTGAGGTAAAGGGTTTCACTCACATGAATACAAGGAGCTACAGGGGCTTCTCCTACGTCTCAAAAAGCATTTACACAGGTAGTGGTTTATTTAGTTATTGAGCCACTTATGTGCTTTGCACAAGTATCCAGAGCCTTAACTGAATCTTATTTTGCAATTTGATTGAATTTTAAAAAGTTTAGTTGAAATTATGTTAGATATTTTACATTTTAAGCACTTAAAAACAAAACTGATTATTAAATGTGACATTGCTTTGTGTTCTTCACATGTTCACCCATTAAAAAAATGAAGATAAAAATGTTGTTTTAAATCCAAATAACTTACTTTCTTTTGTGGAACTCAAATAAGATGTTCTGAAGAACATATTCCTTTTGAATGAAAAATAGTATGAAAAATGCTAAAAATAAATAAATAAATGGTTCTCACATGTCTCATCCAATCACAACAAAATATTTTCATCCATCCACACCAGCAGATGTCAGTGAAAATTCCAAGACCACAGGGATCAAATATGGTGACTAACATAGTCCACTAAATGAGTGAATGAAAACGAGTGAGCGAATTCGCACACTGAGTACACAGGAAGTCTTGTGCATGCCATCTTGTGGGACTTTAAAGTGCATTATGGGATTGAATGAATGCACTTGATGATGTCCACTATAGTTTTGGACACAACTACAAATGGCTGTCCCCTGAAATAGTGCACTATGTAAGGGTGATTTCAGATAACCAATGTAAGCACTTTAATGTTTTCAATGTTTTCACTTTACACTGAAGCTCCACACTCCAGTCCAGAAAGTGGCAGTTATGTATCGAAAGCTGGCTTGCCAACTACCAGTAAAAGTTACAAGAAGAAGAGGATTTGATTTGAGAGTGAAATACCACTTAGATTTTGCTCTGCTTATATGAATTGATTATATTGCTTTAGAGAATTGTAATAAAATTTTAAAACTGTATAAATTACTTTTACACTACCGTTATGGCCTTTTAATGACCAGGGGTCTGTTTCATAAAAGTAGTTTACCAAATAAGCCAGGCTTATTTTAGTTATTCTGACTTCTTGTCACTTGGGTTCCGAAAGCAAAATTACCATAGCTCAAGCTCAGTCACTGTGGCAACTTATGCTTAGAAACTAACCTGGTTCGGAGCAGGCTAACTGTCAGGTTAAGCTGAGCTCCTCTAATACTGACCAATACGAACACATTGATATCACCACTGACTGAGGAAAACACAATGTCTCAAATGTATTAAACAGCACAAATATTCACTGTTTGCCATGGTGGATCGATTTGATCCATGATCGACATTAAGGGCTGCTTAAGAATAAGCGTGCACATCAAATTATCCTGACTCATTGAACCTGGATCGAATTAGTGAGATTGCGTGAACTTAAATTGTCGTTTATGAAACCGCTTTAGTCCCGATTGATTGGTTTGGTTATTTCAAGTCAGGTTTTGGACTTTAATCCCTGCTTTTCTTAGCATTTTTTATGAAACAGCCCCCTGTATTACATGTTTGAAGCTTGAATCTTTAAATCTCTCCATTTGTGTTCTACAGAAGAAAGTCATATAGATTTGGAATCACATTAGAGTGAATAAATGAGGACAAATTTTCATTTTAAGGAAGACTGTCCTTTTTTGAGAGGCACAGCTGTTGCCTCTACCTGTGAATAACATAATTTCTGCCACATATTCATACAAAACCCCTGGGTAATTAATAATTGTTGATAGCTGTAAACATGAAGACTGAAGTGTGTTCCAAACAGGTTAGAAACAAAAGTCAAACTAATGCATGAATTAGGAAAAGTTTAAAAAACATTATTATAGTGCTTGGATGCCACAATGGGCACAACATATTGGGTTATCAGAAAATGGAAGCTATATCAAACCTCCCAGACATGTGAGAAAAGCCACAGGCCAACAATAACTTTGAAGGAGCTTCAGAGTTCAGGAGTCGAGAGCAGAATAAAGGTGCAGCAGTCAAGCATGTCAAGAGCTCTGCATAACATTTGAGGGTGGCACAAAGAAGCCCTGACTTTAAAAGAACCACGTGGAAGACTCGGAAAAATGATGGAACAGCCTCTGAATTTTTTGCAAGGCGCTGTATATTGCTTGGTTTATTTTCAATTGCAAGATATTTGTCTACCCTTATAAAGTACTGTGGCAGTACCAAGGCACAGTGATAGAATCTGATGGTAATGCCATGGAATTTTGATATAGTACTGAATGATCTCTACATTCATGTACATGGTATTTGCTTGGTACTTCAAAGATTGCGAAGGCACTTTTTGACTTTTATTTTCAGTTCTGCACCTGGAGGACACCAACTCTCAAGGAGCAGGAGCAGGACCCCTGCTCTAAGTGGCTGCTAGGGCATTTAAAATGGTTAGCAATGTGTTCTTAGTTTTTGTTGAAGCATTACTATGTAGTTCAGGGGTTTTCAGCTCTGCCCCTTGAAGTCCACTTTCCTGTAGAGTTCAGCTCCAAACCTGATCAAACACACCTAAACAAGCTAATCAAGGCCTTCAGGATTACTAGAAAGTTACAGGCAGGTGAGTTTAATCAAGGTTGGAGCTAAATTCTGCAGGAAAGTGGATCTCGAGGGCCATAGTTGAGAACCCCTCATGTAGTTCCCATTCAGTTGGTTCACTCGGTACAACACATGACTATTGGATATCGCGCTCTTGCGCCATCTGCTAAAGACACCTATATTCACGCCTGAAAGGCCAATGTCGCATGATGACGTTGGCGGGGCTACCTGCCCACAGCATATAAATGCATTCGCATGCGTCATTCCCTTTGTTCTTCAGCTCTTTACCGTGCTGTTAGAACACCGCCACGCCACATTCACAAGAAAACCCACCGTGGTGACTCTTGTTGAAGAAGAAAAGGCATAAAAGAGAAGTTTTTAGCTCAAGTTTAGCACAGCTAACAAATAGCTAATAAACTTTTTCATGAGAAATGTCTGAGCATAAGCGGAGCATTACTCACCCTTGTCCTATGGCATGTGGGTGTTTATGGTCACAAACACTGTCTGTGTTGGGGAGTTATCCACGTTAGGTTGGCCCTCTCCAACCCGGTGTGTGTGTGCACTGCCAGCAGTTCTATCGTTCTGCACTTATGCAGTGTGTAGCATGTGCTTGGTGGCTCAGTGGCCAAGCATGGTCTGCTCCAGGCTTCCGCTGATGCGGCTCTCACCATTGTTGGCATGACCATGGAGTATTAGGGCGATTGTGGGGAAGTTGGTGTAGTGTTCACAACAAGGTTCCTTGTCTGACAGACTCTGAGCAGAACTTTAACTGTCTCGCTAGATGCAGACGAGGAATGCTCTGATTATATTTTTCAAGCAGGGCAGATCGCTGCTCTCCTCCCCGCTCGCGGAGGCGGTGGATGGAAGGGAAGTGATGAAGGGCCCTTGCCTGTATTGGAGAGTGGCAGCAAAGTTTGTCAGTGGAGTGGCTTGACCCTCCTCCGATACAGAGAGATTGCGGGTTATGTTTGACTCTTGATGAGATATCAGAATTGTGTAAAGACCCTGCAAGATAGCGGGTTCGGTTTTGAGGATGATGTCAATAAAAGAATGTGTGTTCATCATTCAAGGTCTTATGTGTTTACTTATTTACCTCACGATCGGGCCATGTGCTGACAGAGGAGGTAAATGCAGTGATATGCAATATCCAGCAATGTTTGCAAATAAAAAGGGGCATGGGAGTTCCCTAGGTGATTTGTCACCACACCGGGATCCTCCCTGTCAACCTGAAGCAGTGGCGCGCAGGCGTAGTAACATTGTGGGTTCTTCGCACGATTCGCACGACAATGGGGCTATAAGCTACGCTTTCTTTTGTGCGCCCTCCCAGGTTTTGGCGAAGTAATTGCAACAGCGATGTCCGAGGGGGCTTCCCCAGTGCTGAGGGAGGAAATCCATACTCTCCTCAGCAAGGTGGCGCCACAGGGGAAGATGGAGGAAGAGGGTTTTGCAGCCGTTACTTCCTCCTCCTAAAGAAAAGGGGGGGGGGGTCCACCCTAGCGTAGACTCACGACTGTTGAACAAGCACTTAATGTATTATAAGTTCAAAATGCTAATAATATGTCACCTGTCATGCCCTCTGAAAGGCATCCTCAGGACTGGCTTACATCAGTGGGTTTGTCCAATGCATATAATTTTCTGTAAAGTGCTGCTTTGCAACGATTTGTATCATGAAATGCGCTATGCAAATAAACCTGAATTGAATTGAATATGGCCACCCGGGGCACAGAAATTTTCTGTGCAGAAGCGGTGCGGAGATGCCATCTGAGCGTATTGTTCGCCAATTTGGGCGACCTACTCCTGGCTGCAGACAGCAGGAAACAAACAGTGTTTCAAACATGTACACTTGTTTTCCAACTGGCCCAGAGTTGGGGGACAGGCTCAAAGCACAACAGGGGCAGAGGATTATCACAGCTGTCTGGCTCAGTTTTGACTGAGGAGGCGAGCGCGTTTTTCTTAGAGAATTGAGACTGCTGGGGCTCATGGCTTCGATAGCAGTAATACGGCTTGGTCTGCTCTTTATGCGTGGGTTCCGGCGCTGGGCACTGTATACCGCGCGACATTTAAAACAGACATTTGTCGATAGCGCCAATGTGCATTCAGGCACTGATCCCCTGTGGGAAACCCCAATCTTTTGACAGAGGGAATCCCCAGGGCAGGGTTACGCCATGTGTAGTAATGACAACAAATGCGTCACTCACAATATGGATGAGGAACTCTGTAAGAGGAGAGTGGTTGACTGCACTGTAAGAGCATCAAAGAAACGTTTTGGAGTAGTTCTACTGGTGCTGAGACACTTGGCCCAGTAGGGCAAACGTGTTAGTCAGAATGAGAAATATGACATGTGGTGTCGTACATAATGGGCAACGGAGCGTTTGTTCTCTTCCCCTGCTACAATTGGCATGGACACTCTGGATATGGGGCAGACCTGCGGTCCCCCATGGAGTGATGTTTGCACTAATGGCACAGATCTGGGATCAGGTTCTGCAGAACCGGTGTTGATCTTTTTGCGTCTGCAGAAAACACGCGCTGCCCACTGATCTTCTTGATTATAGACAGGAAAGCCTCACTTGGGGTGGATACCTTGTCGCTTGTATAGTCCGGGGCCCTGCTGTATGCATTCCCGCTGAGGGAATTGATACAGCCCACCCTGGACAGGGTGCGGGGTCTGTTACTGATTTTGGTGGCTCCTCATTGGCCAGCGAATACATGGCATGCAAGCATTATGACATTGCTTTTAAAGGACACCGTGGTGTCTTTTTCCCTGTGCAATGACCTGCTGTCCCAGGCAGGAGGCAGACTCTGCACCCTCAGCTGGAACTGTAGTTTCTAGGGCCTGCCCGTTGAGAGAGAAAATCTGATAGATCTGTTTGATTTGACAAGAATGCCTGCAATGGGAAGATTGTTGCGTTGAATTAGCGCATATTTAAAGCTTGGTGATGGGCAAGGCTCGTTATTGCCGTGTCAGTGCCCGATTGAGGGGATACTGATTTTCTGAAGGAAGGTCATTCCCATTCCACAATAGAAGCTTTTGAACAGCGGTTTGTCTTGTCATGAGGGCATTGCATTGAGGCTGCTGCGCCATTTGAAGCACGTACCTGCTTACCTTGCGGTTCCTTAAATGACCGGGTATTCTTCATTTTTTAAGATCTGCTCTGTCTCCCGCAAGGTCATGAGCACAAGCTTTTCAAAGTATACTCTTTTGAAGAGTGCATGTGTATGTTCGGCGCATGTGTATTGTATAAGTGGTTTTAAGTGCTGAAGTCACCCTGTTGTACGGGTGCTGTCTACACAATCACAAAAGTTGTGCTGCACGGGGACCCTCCTGTCATACAGGCAGTGTGCGGACCAACGTGGAACTTCCATGTTCTGCTCTGTCTCGCGCATGTTAAAACGTATGCATTTCAAGGTACTCCTTTGGTCATAAGTACAGAAAGACGTGTTCAGCGCATACACACTTTCTAGTTTACTTTGTTTCCAAGTGCTCAAGTCACTTGCACATGTGCAAAAATTGTACTGCCGCACAGCGTGCATGTACGTCCGTGGACACCCTCCTGTTGACAAGGTTTTGGTCGCACAGAAGGTGTGTGGAACATGGGCGGCCGAAGTACTTAAGGCTTAGGTTTACAGACTATGTGTGAACCTTTGTTTGAGCCTTTAGAATCCTTGAGTCTTGGATGCTGCTATCCTGGAGTTGAACTAGAGGTGCACATTTGTCCAAGTCCTTGTGTAACATCATAAAACATAGCCTTAGGTGAGATGCCAGAGTTCTGATTAACAGAACAGCATGAAATGTTGAGCACTTCAGTGCGAGAACCTAAATGTAAAAAGTCAGTCTGTATAAAACCATTTATTGAAGTAATCTTACATTGAATGCGGATTAACATCATGAGTGTTAATAATGAATGTCTGGTCTGAAGAGGATCTTTCATAACCGGCCGAGGCACATCAGGTGAACTACTCCTGTAAATGTCACAGTTT
Source organism: Sinocyclocheilus grahami (assembly GCF_001515645.1). Classification (NCBI taxonomy): domain Eukaryota; kingdom Metazoa; phylum Chordata; class Actinopteri; order Cypriniformes; family Cyprinidae; genus Sinocyclocheilus; species Sinocyclocheilus grahami. The sequence continues at coordinate 1,661,805 of NW_015505294.1, forward strand.
AATAAAGGTTACGCCGCTAATGTAGGGCAGTCTACACCCTGTCTGACCTGACTTACACATACATGTTCATCAGTCATGTTTTGACAGTTTCATTTTATCTTATTAATGGTGCTTGCTATGGAAGAAAAAAAAGAAGAAAAGATAATTATAACTTAACTTTTAAATCTCAAAATTGCAACTTAATTTTTTGTAAATTTAATGTAATCTCACAATTGTGACTTTAGGACTTGAAAGTTCCTACTGGGAATTCCGAATTTCCAATTTCCGAGTACAAATGGAATGCACCATTTGAAACACTTTCATATATCGTTTATACTCAGAGTAAGTGATCTTAATACACCCCTAAAATTAAATTAAATATAATAAACCACATATCAGTGCCCTGGCAACAACCCACAACTTTCTAGCGCCATGGTCATCGCTAGGATGTGGCTAGATAGTTGCTAAGCTGTTAAGAGTGGTTCCTGTGGTTTTTTAGGGTGTCCTTGCTCATTGTTAGGATGTTGCTAGATGGTTATTTGAGTGTTCTGGTGGTTGCTAAGGTACTTTGAGTGGTTTTAGGATGCTGTTAGGTGGTTAAGAACATCCGAGTGGTTGCTCGGGTGGTTACTAAAGTGTTTGGTGTGGTTGCTGAGCAGTTGTTAAATTGTTCTATGTTGAAGCTAAGTTGGCGAGTTTTGGCAAGTACGTTTTTCGCAAATGCAAATACCTAGTTTTTTGTTACTTGCACTACTCAAACATTGAATATTTGGTTTATGTCGGCCTTTCAGAGACATCAGACGTTGGTTGCTGTCTGGTGCAAATCCTCTGCTAGCACAAGGCCCTTTCATGCTGACTCAGTTTTTTGGAAAGTGTCTTTTGAAATGCTAAACCAATCAATTCACCTTGTCTGAGGGTTTCCGCTTCAAAATGTCACATAGTGTTGTGGAAAAATACTGCCTGCAATTAACAGTGTTGAATATTCCACTGTGCTGACCTGAATCGTGATGCGGATGTGGTTGTTTTCCTCTTAGCACCCTTTAAAACACATAACGAACCACCGCTTTTGATGAATGACCTTCAAGAAAACAGAGTGAAAACTAGGAAAGTTTGTCAAAAAAAACTTTGAATGTTGGCTTGACAAAACCATGTCTCAAAGAAAAAAATATATTTAATGTCTGTGCTGTTCTGGGTGGTTGCTATGCAGTTGCTAAGGTGTTCTGGCTGGTTGCTAGGGCATTTGGTAGATAGTTCTTTTTAAGGTGTCCTGACTCATTGCTAGAATGCTGCTAGATGGTTACTTGAGTGTTCTGGATGTTTTCTAGGCATTATCTAAGCTGTTCTAGCTGGTTGCTAGGGCGTTGGTTTGCAGTTGCTGAGGTGTTCTAGGTCATTGGTAGGATGTGGCTAGATGGTTGCTAAGGTGTTCTGAGTGGTTGCTAGGTAGTTTTTAAGGTGTTCATATTTTCTTGCTCATTGTTAAGATTTTGTTAGATAATTATTTTAGCATTCTGATGGTTGCTAAGGTATTCTGAGTGTTTAGGACATTGCTAGGTGGTAAAGGAGATCTGAATGGTTGCTAAGGTGTTGCTAGGTGGTTACTTAAGCGTTCTGTGTATATTATATACAGTATATCACAATATAGTTATTTTTGCTTTAAATAAGGTCTTAATGATATCAAAACTTTTGATACCTTAGAAATTTCATAATTCTTGTCACTGGTGTCAATATCACAAAAACCTAATGCTAGCCTAAATTTTTTAAAAATTTAAATATATTTTTTTAAATAAATAATCAAATGTATAAAAACTGCATATTCTTCTTTGTGCAATGTGTACAATTTAACGATTTACTGTTACTTTATTGAAATTCCAATATCTCTGGAACCGAACCATATACGGCCTTAAAGTTGAAGATACCAAAAGGAAAGTTTGTTAAGACCCAATATCTAAAAGGGCATTAAGATATCTTTAATACTTTTTGAGGCATGCAAACTTTGGAGAAAAAACTTGAAAAGTGCTCTTTCCCCATTTTTGAACGGTCACGATTGGCACATAATGCAACAAAGATTGCTAAAGTCAACATATTTTACTAACAGACCTACCAATCTCTGTGTAAAAATAGCATTATGATTCTGCCATCTTTCTGAAGTAATTTTTACCCCCCTGTAATTTGGTTCTGAATCTCAGGTGAAAATTGCCATTTTGACCCCCGTCTACAAAATCGTAGATTACTCAGTAAATATTAATCCATGACATTTAATATTTTGGTTTTCATCACTATATATGTCTGTCTTTCTTCAGAAAAAATATTAGCAAAATCAAAAATTTAAGCTGGGGACCACTGGTTGAGTTGACACAGAATGACCCAATAGCACCTTTCATTCTCACTGGAATGCGCTGATGACGTATCATGTCTGCGCAAACAGGGTGTGCAGAGGTATGCAAATACATATTTGACAGGCAGGCGTGACAGCCTATCGTAATGTTCGGACCGAACATTTTGATTGGACGAATATTTTATGGCCCTACGCCTTCCACAGACAATATACATACATATAAATACATCTAGACCACTTAACTTAGTGTTTGCTATCAGGATGTGAAGAGACTTTCAACCAGCATAACAAAAAAGGTTTTTGAACCAACTCACCTACCCTGCCTTTAAGGAGAGTATTAGCTAGGTGGTTACTAAAGTGTTCTCTGTGGTTGCTGGGGAGTTATTTAATTTCATGTGTATTTAATTTCTAAGGTGTTCTGAGGGGTTGCTAAGGTGCACTGTGTAATTCTTAGGGCATTGATGGGTGGTTGCTAAGGTATTATAGGCAGTGGTGTTTAGGTTTGCTGAGTGTTTGCTAGGACATTGCTAGAAGGTTGAAATTGCTAGAAATTTGTGGATTGGAAATTTAGAAAAGAACTGAGCCCAAGTTTGTATAATAATAGTATTTGTGCCAATGTAATGAAATTCCAATATCAAGACAATATGTTTTACAGATTTCATTCATTGTCTGGATTCAAGTCTCCAGAAATCAAGGCGAACACATGAGTAGTGAATGGCCAGTACTCTGCCAGGACCAATTTGGTTTGTAAATGCGTTTCGGTTGATGCAATCAGATGTGGCAGTAAAATTAAAAGCAGTTAAAGAAAATTCTGATTTTCTTTAATGAATATGCAGTTATATATGTGTATATGTGTATTAAAAACACATCTCTGCATGCTTATCGGCTTAACATGCATTTGATTCCTGCCTTTAAGGTCACAATCCACATGCCGTGTGGGTGTGCTTAGTAGATCTTGTAGAATGAGGCTGTTTGTACACATGTCACTCTGTAATGGGGGAAGCGATGACAGGCTGGATGTGTGTGTGTGTGTGACAGGTACCTGTAGAGACATCCTACAGGTTGACAGCTCAGTGTAGCCCCTGGCATCTGAACAGCTCATAGAGGGGTAAACTGTGCAGCATGTGGTTCATTTCTAGTGTTAATTGCCCTGCATGCTGTCAACAACAAGGCTCATAAGGAGCGTGTCGCCTGCCTATGAAAAGAGATACAGCTCATGTTCTGTCTCATTATTCTGAAACGATATCCCTGACTGACAGTAGACAGCATGAAATAAATTCATAGATTTGATTTTTGATTCAAAACACACCTTAAGTATTAAACTTTGGTGTGCAACTTGTCCCTCACCGTTTGTGCAACTGGCTTCAATGACATCTCAAATTGTGCAGCTTGGTGTGCTAATAGGGTCAATGTCATGACACTTTTTTTTGCTCTTTAATTTAACAATTTTTTTTATTTACACATTAAGTTTACACTTGTAATTACACATTGTCCAATGTCCTGAAATCATAATGATATCAGTAAAAGGATGACATTTTTTGGGGAAAAACCATACCTTTTTATGACAAGGCAAGATTAGTTCAGGTTGTAAAATGTCATTATGCCATTATGACTCCTCGAAAACATAATGGTGTTTATGAATTATTAATTCATGATATTTAAAATAAATACTTTATATCTTTTAAAATATCTTTAATCTACTTTTAATTTTTTATCGTTACACTACATTACATTTTTACAGTCAATATGAAACCTTTTTGAAAACATTTCTAAGAAATGTGCATGTGTATTAATCTTAGTTTTTCTTAGTTTCCTATTACTTAAATAACTGAAAATATCCTGTACATTCTCAGAAATGTGACACATTGTGACCCTTTGGACTAAAAGGAAAATTCACGCCATTTGCCCTTGACTGGCTATTATAGATGCTCTTGAATTTAATGACATAACTGTGACGCATAAAGTACTTGTCTTGCTATTGTGTTGTATTTTATCATATTGTTTCATACACATTGAAAGCCAATTGAGTTCAACAGAAGATCAGAGACAGTGTGACTCATTATGATCATGTGACGTGTTCTTTATCTCTTATACTCTATTCTCTTCCAGTCAGACATCATTTAAAAATCAATCAGACGTCATCCACGGCATTGATGCCTGTTGCTGGTCTGGGTCACATCTGGGTCAACATCTTCCATGTTACCATACCCAGTTGCAGGTCTGTCATGATTTTCTGAATGCATGTGTGTGTGTGTAGACACACGTTTGAGAGCACCGCCTCAGGCACGGCAGCTATTTCCAGCTTCCCAGAAATAAGCTTTTCCAACCGGACGCAGCTTTTAACCTTTTAAACGTTAAAAGTAACCAGTATCGCCTGTGATCGGAAACACAGCGGTTAAAACGGATGCAGCAGAGTGATAAAAATCTCAAAAGTGATGCAACTAATTTAACCTGGGAGCTTTGCCACAAACCAAAGGCATGCATAACAAATGAACAGAGCTCTACAACAGAAGCATAAAGCTAAACGAGAGACGAGGTCCTTTAAGTGATTATATGTGATATATGTAGCATTTGACTAACAAAGTTCAGTATTTGCCATCTGGTATTGTAGGTCTAATTAAATGCTGGTGGTTTCTCAAGTTTGGGTTCTCAGTTAATAGAGAATGAAATATATTTTGCTCACAACAGACAGAATTAATTTATAATGGCAAAAGGTGGTGACCATTAAAGACTGAGCGAGGGCTGTCCTCTACTGGTGGCCGTGATAACCTGCTGTTTAGAGAGCTCCGATTAAAAGGTTATTCAAACCATTCGCTTATTTACTTGCCCTCATGCCCCTCTCTTACAAAACAATACCAATTTTTATCGAAAATTGCATTATATATATATATATATATATATATATGGTAAATGCACAAATTTCCCCCCAATTTTCTATTTCATATTACCCATTAAAATGTAAATTAAAATGTGAACACAAAATATATTTTGAAGAATGCTCCCACTGTTTTTGTCCATATAAAAAAATATATTTAAAATATCTTCTTTGGTGTTTCACAAAAGAAAAAATGTTCTGATAAAAAGTGCATATCCAAACTAATTTGCCACCAAATTCTCATTACTCTGATGTGTTAAAAAATGTAGTATTTGTATAAATTTACCTTAAATTTATGCTGAATAAATGTAAAAGAATGGTTTATTAGTCTGTTTTATGATATATATTTGCATATTCATTATATAGGTTATAATTAAAGGAAGACTATACCAAATATTCATAAAATATCATTACAATGTTCTTCAAAGAGTTCACCCAAAAAATGAAAATTTGCTGAAAATGTACTCACCCTCAGGTCATCCAAGATGTAGATGAGTTGGTTTCTTCATCAGAACAGATTTGGAGAAATTTTGCATTACATCAGTTGCTCACCAAAGGATCCTCTGCAGTGAATGGGTGCCATCAGAATGAGAGTCCAAACAGCTGATTAAAAACATCACAATAATCCACAAGTAATCCACACCATTCCAGTCCATCAATTAACATCTCGTGAAGTGAAAAACTGTTTCAAAGTCCATCAAGGCATTTTTAAACTTCAAACTGTTCCATCTTCTATCAATAATAGTGCTTGCTTGAGTGACAAAGTCATCTTTTCTGAATCAGGAGAGAAATATGCACAAATTAAATACCATTTACAAGCGAAAACAGCCCAAAACGGTTCTAAACAAAATATGTTGGTAGATTGTCATGTAGAGAGAACAACAGAGGATGGATTTATGGCATTATTGTGGATTATGTATTTTGGCCAGAATCAACAGAATCGAGTTAAAACGCCTTGATGAATTTCTTTATTACAACTCTCTACTTCACAAGACATTAATAATTGATGGACTGGAGTGGTGTGGATTACTTATATATTACTGTGATGTTTTTAATCAGCTGTTTGGACTCTCATTCTGACGGCACCCATTCACTGCAGAGCAAGTGATGTAATGCTACATTCCAAATCTGTTCTGATGAAGAAACAAACTCATCTACATCTTGAAAAACCTGAGGATGAGGTGGGCAAGCTATTTTTTAATGCACCGTGCATAACTCTTGTTGCTCTCTATCTGAGCAAACACCTGTGACATTTACCATAAAAGCCTGAACCTTCCATCTAAATCATACAAATCAGAGTGACATATTCACAAGCCAATACCGAAATCCATAAATTTGTCACCGCTACACACTAAACGCACTCGCAGCTCTTACTTTATACATTCATATAGGTGGCAACAACGTGACATGAGTTATGAGCTCATAAGATGCCACGTTGTCGTATGGAAATAAGTGTGAGACCTCAGAGGCACAAAGCGCGACGTTATTTCATCACTTCCCGTGTATCGACACCCTTAACTTTACCTTAAAGTGACCTTGCAAATAATTTACTCTTGTTTACACTGCAGATCGAGCGGAAGGTTCAATGAGGAGACATTTGTTTGCCGGCTTCCTTCCAGAAAGCTCATACGAATGCAGCATTGTGGCTTTGTGAGTCTCTTTTTCTTCCACGTGCTATTTTTAGGAGACACAAAAATGCCTCCCAGCAAATATCGCATGAATATGGATGGCACGCTGTGCTGTTGAATGCGGTTTTGAGCAAAAAAGCTGCAACAAAAACACAAACTTGCTTGCAGGTAATGCGTATGCGCCTTTCATAAATCCTCAACAAGAAGTCTTCCATTACAGCAATTAGGAGACATATCCTGCATGCGCTGTTTGTTCAGAAGGCAGGTGACAGCAGTACATTCGAAAGCTTTCACAAAAGGATTATGTTTTTTTTTTTCAGGATTTAGCTTCCTAACAAATCCCTACAAGTAATTTGAGCAAATACATACAGCTCTGTACAAACCAAACAGGCAGATTCCTTATAAAAATGTATGAAATGATGTTTCGAATTATTTTCTTGCACTTTTATTTATTCAAGATTTGAAAAGCCAATGAACTAGTTTAAAGCCAAATCTGTCATCCGTAGGTTCTTCAAATAGGGTATGCAAAAACTCATTATTCATTCATAATTGATGCACGCTGCTTTTAATTGAACACCGTGATGCACAACTTTGATTTATCGTATTTCAGAGTCAATTAAAAATGGCTTTGTTGTCATGCATAAATCAAAAGAACCAGGCTTTGAGTCCTGTAAACTCCTCTGTCCTCTATGTACTTTGCAAGTCAGTGTAATTGAAGGGATGCCTATGTATATAGCTTTAAATTTGGGCCAATTTGGGGCTCGGTGAGCATGTATCTTCGAAGACAAGTTTATTTTTACGATAGTCAATTTTTCAAGTCTCCTTCTGCGTCAACTCATATCCTTGAGAAGGAGGCCAGAGAAGAGATGATTTACTAATCAGGTCTCAGTGGACCAGTGGTCAAACTCTTCATCCTAAAGGTGTCATAGCAGAGCTGGCCAGGAGAGGGTGCTGTTGCACTCTACACAAACGCTCGCATCATTAGCTGAGATGTGAGGATGTTCCTCTAGAACCATGCTGGAAAGATTTCTTAATTAGCAACATTAACATACACTGCAGTCTGATTTGTAAAGCTACCTTATTGGTCATTTAAAAACGGAAATAACTGAAAATGAATGAGTGAAACGTGAGAAGTGATTGTGAAACCTATAGAGGAAAATGTTGTTTTATTATCATTTCTTTGGTAGCCTAAACTCTTTCTAAGAAGCCTAAAGGTATTCCTAATGCATTATAGTACAGTAAAGTCTTAGTGTAGTATAGTAATGCAGTATAGTGTTACATATTTTCATAAAATACAAATTTCATAATACTGCTCCTTATGATGAATTTAGAGGTCTGCCTTTTTTTAGACTTCAAAAGCATTTTTCAGAAGTTCAAGGAATTTCACTTGCTGTTAGTGTCAAAATTAAATACAGAAATGAAAAATAGTTACAAATTTATGATTTTTAAAAACATTATAATATAATGAAACTCTGTATTTACTTAAAAATATAAATACCAGTAATTATAATAAAATACATAATACTTAACTATTCATGAGTGCTTAGTACTACTCTAGACTTCTTACTGGAAATATTGAAAATATAATAAAATGTATAGAATTATAAAATCACAAACTGTTATTCCATTATATATATAAAATTTTATGGAATAACATAGTTTGAATATATAAACATCTAAATAGTTTTTATTTAATTTGCATTTCTGTTTGTAATAAGAAAAAACCCTGTAAAGTTGAAAAAAGTCTTTACTTTGGCTAGGAATAAGATATCAAAGTGTTGATTATCTTATTTTTTGTGTTTTAATGCATTTTTTTTAATAGTAAAGTATTATAATTAATAATATCTGTTTACAAATATTAATGAGAGCATAAATATAATTATACGGTGTATGTATAATTCTGTTTATAACATGATGTGTGCATTAGAACACTTTTATAGTGCATTAAATATACAGATTAATAAGATGTAGCTTATTGCCTTTTTTTTGTTTCATCTTTATTTTACCTTGTTCAAAGAATTTAGAAAAACAAAACTTAAAAAAAAAAATCAGTTTAGTGCTGTAGCCTTGCCAAGCCAGCTGCATTAATTAAATTCATGATCATAAGCAGATAAAAGACCATGCCTTTGAATTCAATGATCTAAAGATGCTTAGATGTTGATTTAATATCAGATCACGTGTTGTATGTCTATAGTTTTACTACCAGCTGCAAGCTGTTATTTATTGCATCAAAGAGACTAAGTTAAATCTGAGCGACACACAGTATGTCAAGACAACTAGTCTTCTCAGAAGGCCTGTAGTCAACTCCCATCTCCACGAGCATGAAAGGCCTCCGGAAAGCTACCTCAGCATTTCAGCGGCTACTTATCTCATGCCATTCTCCACATATGGCCGCATTATCTCTGTCCTCTCCAGCAACGGCAGCTGGGATCTTCGCTCGACTTCCCCTCCTCTACATTCATCCTCTAACTGAGATGATGCGAGGTACGGAGGGACGGCTGATCCGAAGGGATGTCGCAGGACGGCGGCGGTGTCTGGGCCTCGCTCCGCTCGCACTGGGCTGTTTTTGTTCGGGGGAACTCATGCGGATAATTTGCTGGGATGGAGCGGAGGGCTGTCACAAGGAGTTGGCTCAAGGGGTGTGGGAAAAAATAGCAGCGGCATCTTCCTATGCTCAAACGCAGCCCCTGATGATGAGCATTAAATATAAATGTCTTCGTAAGCATGCAAAAAGAATCAAGCTCTCCATCGCCGGATATTCTTTACTCATTTCTAATTTCTCTCACTCTTGGTTTCTCCTCAGTGTCTTGGTTGGAAATTGGCAGTGTAATCCCATTGACAGACCCCTTCAGATCATAGCTGAATTATTTTTGTTCTTTAAAGAAGGGGAATATTAATAAACTGGCGTTGAATTAGACTGTTCCCCGCTGTCGCACAGATGGGATCAGTTGTTGTGACTTACCTCATGCTTTATTCCTCACAGTCTGTGTGTTCATGTCTGCACTTCCTGTTTTATTAGATAATATATTAATTCAAATCACAAAAATGAAACTAGATTTGTAATTCCAAAAGGATATATGAGTGGCAGCAAGAATCGTGTTGAAGTTTCAGGTAAGATTATATTTTAGGCTTCGGTTATTGCATAAATGATGCTGCCTCAGAAACTTGACTGTATGAGAATCAACACCAGGGGTGGACTTAGTGATTTGGGGGGCCTAAGCAAATTTCAAGTATGGGGCCCCAATACAATAACTATATGCTCTTTTACGCCTGACCCTTATTTTGCTCTCTCTCGCTCTCTCTCTCTCTCTCGCTCTCGTAGGTTATAGATATACCCCTTCACAACTTAAGTAAATAATTAGGCAACTTGATGCTGTTCTAAAGCCATATTAGGCTACCTTATTTTTTTCAGATCACAAAAGACATTATATATAAAAAAAATGCTTGCACTTGTACATTTAACGAATTGTAGCCTAAACTTCAATCTTTTTACAAAAAGGATTCAAATGTCATAAAAATGATCCCTTGCAACTTGTTCCATATCTCAAGTGTTCTTAAAGGGATAGTTCACCCAAAAATGAAAATGTGATGTTTATCTGCTTACCCCCAGGGCATCCAAGATGTAGGTGACTTTGTTTTTTCAGTAGAACACAATTGACGATTTTTAACTCAAACGTTGCAGTTTGTCAGTCATATAATGGAAGTGAGTGGAATCACGGCTTTGAGAGTAAAAAAAAACATACACAAACAAAACCAAATTAAATTCTGCGGCTCATGGAGATACATTGATGTGTAAAGACACGAAACGATCAGTCTGTGCAAGAAACTGAACAGTATTTATATCATTGTTTACCTCTGTTTTTTTTACTCTCAAAGCCGTGATTCCCATCCACTTGCCTTATAAGACTGACAGACTGCAACGGTTTGAGTTAAAAATCTTTGTTTGTGTTCTACTGAAGAAACAAAGTCACCTACATCTTGGATGCCCTGGGGGTAAGCAGATAAACATCAAATTTTTATTTTTGGGTGAACTATCCCTTTAAGGCATATGGTAGGGTTTGCCGAGAAACAAATCGAAAATGTAATCTGTAATTAAGAGAAAATCTCAAGCCATCGCTCCGTGCTTTTATACAAGTGCACGGCAGTTCGTGCCGGCAAACCTAGGAAAAGCACATAAGCGAGTCATTTTGAAACATCAAGACAAATAAAATCATGACACAAAACACGATTCTTCTCTGAGGTTAATATATCCATTCTGAGACAGTCAGACAGTATTATACAGCCTAGAAAGTGCGCAAAAAGCGCTACCACTATAATCACTAAAAGCTGTCATTCACTTCAGTTCATCGCAATTTCACAACATTCCGTTAATCAATGAAGCTGTCTGCACTGTACAATGAATATCTTATTTACATCGTATCTATCTACATGTTGTTATAATGAGAGGATTCGCGAGCTTGCAGAACTCAGCACTGGACATCAAGAGAAGGCCAATCGCAATTCAGTATATAATGGTCACCATGACATGGCTGTCAGCAAACTTTCTAACAATGTAAGTCACTTTCAAACTTTAAAAAAAAAAAAAGTATTTTTATAATTTTGCTCTTCTCCGCACAGCATACTGTTCATTTAAATACAAAGATACAAATGACTTTAAGTCTTGTGAAGCAACAATACAGTCAATTCTACATGGACAAAATCAAGTTGTGCACTATTTTTTCTCATTCGAGAAACAGTTTTACTTGGATATATGTCATAATAGAGGAAAAAAGACAGCCACAATTTTTGTTTCATGCAACCTGTTTATATATATGTCAGCTTGAGATGTGTCTGATCTGCCAGAGTCCTCACCACAACTGTAATGTTAACGATACAGATGAGTGATATCATTGAAATCACTTTCAATTTTTTTTCCAACTGATGAATGATAAAAACTATCACAGGCATTCAGAATCCTTCCTGCTTTAACAAGCTTGATTTCCTTTTATAAATTAAGTTGGATCTATAGGTTTCATCCATTTAACTGTTGCTGAAGTCATGCTTACAGCTGATTGGTCGGTCACAGTTCAATGCTTTCAGTGTAAAGCAGTTTCATGTGATTGCAAATTTGCTAGTCAGAGTTCACCAAGCTTGAAATTTTGAATGCAGCGAAATGTGAAACTTTTCGCACGAGATTGCGTTTCCGGTCTGATGCATTCACATGCATATGAATGGATGTCAACGGAACAGAAGTGCAGTAATACTGCCCCTTACGACTAAATTGTGTCACATATTAAATCTGTTGTGGCAACATATCATATTTGAATCTGAATGCCAATTTTTCAAATGTTCTTTTGGTTCCTCTTGGTTTCCTTTTGGTTTTCCTAACATTTTGGAATATAGTGCACACGTTGTATGGACCACATTTACGGTTCTTTTTCCAGAGTCATGTGGAAATGAGCTGCGTGAACATTCTTAAGAAATTCTCCTTTGCGTTTTACAGGGGGAAAAGCAACATTAGAGTGAATAATGACAGAATTTTCATTTCCGGGAGAACTGTCTCTCAAGCGGCACAAGCTGAATTAATTGCAGAAAATTCTGGAGAAGAATAAAAATAGCACAGCACATATATATACTTGTTTATAAAGCGCGTACATACAGTACACAGGTCTGTGTTTCTCAGCCGTCACCGTGCTCTTTCCACGTGTCTTAATTCAGGGCTCCGTCATCATTCTCAGAGTGTTTTTGTTCATCTGCGAATCCTCCAGTGTCTGCAGAGAGATGGTCTGCTCAACAAGATACACAGGCAGTCACACACAGACACTTTCCCCTAAATCTCCAGCATCCCTGTGATGCCTAACAAGTCCCCAGGCCTCCTGCTCTAAGATCCAGAGATCCCAGAGGAGCAGCAGGTGCACAAACCTCCTCGCTCACATTCTTAAGATTTCGGATAAGCCCGCTGGTGGAGAATGCGGGCACTCCATAGAGTTTTGAGCTCTCGCTGCATGTCAGATTACCTCTGTAGCACCTGGTTGATCGGGAGTCCGCTGACCCGAACGATCCAAGAGCAGGATTGTTATACGGACAGCAGAAACTCTGTGGATAGTAGAAGCAAAGATGTACTCGCCCAAAAATAGTTCTCCCTGGGCCATTTTAACAAAGGACAAAGTGACATTGTGAACATCGCTAACATCTGTGTATAACCTCGCAGTTACAAACGCCCCCTGCCCAAGTTCTGAGCATACTCCGCTGTCATCCTCCAAGGAGCAGCCATTTTGGAACGCTCTC
>NW_015505294.1:1677993-1736372 GCF_001515645.1 Sinocyclocheilus grahami
AAAAAAAAAAAAAGTATTTTTATAATTTTGCTCTTCTCCGCACAGCATACTGTTCATTTAAATACAAAGATACAAATGACTTTAAGTCTTGTGAAGCAACAATACAGTCAATTCTACATGGACAAAATCAAGTTGTGCACTATTTTTTCTCATTCGAGAAACAGTTTTACTTGGATATATGTCATAATAGAGGAAAAAAGACAGCCACAATTTTTGTTTCATGCAACCTGTTTATATATATGTCAGCTTGAGATGTGTCTGATCTGCCAGAGTCCTCACCACAACTGTAATGTTAACGATACAGATGAGTGATATCATTGAAATCACTTTCAATTTTTTTTCCAACTGATGAATGATAAAAACTATCACAGGCATTCAGAATCCTTCCTGCTTTAACAAGCTTGATTTCCTTTTATAAATTAAGTTGGATCTATAGGTTTCATCCATTTAACTGTTGCTGAAGTCATGCTTACAGCTGATTGGTCGGTCACAGTTCAATGCTTTCAGTGTAAAGCAGTTTCATGTGATTGCAAATTTGCTAGTCAGAGTTCACCAAGCTTGAAATTTTGAATGCAGCGAAATGTGAAACTTTTCGCACGAGATTGCGTTTCCGGTCTGATGCATTCACATGCATATGAATGGATGTCAACGGAACAGAAGTGCAGTAATACTGCCCCTTACGACTAAATTGTGTCACATATTAAATCTGTTGTGGCAACATATCATATTTGAATCTGAATGCCAATTTTTCAAATGTTCTTTTGGTTCCTCTTGGTTTCCTTTTGGTTTTCCTAACATTTTGGAATATAGTGCACACGTTGTATGGACCACATTTACGGTTCTTTTTCCAGAGTCATGTGGAAATGAGCTGCGTGAACATTCTTAAGAAATTCTCCTTTGCGTTTTACAGGGGGAAAAGCAACATTAGAGTGAATAATGACAGAATTTTCATTTCCGGGAGAACTGTCCCTCAAGCGGCACAAGCTGAATTAATTGCAGAAAATTCTGGAGAAGAATAAAAATAGCACAGCACATATATATACTTGTTTATAAAGCGCGTACATACAGTACACAGGTCTGTGTTTCTCAGCCGTCACCGTGCTCTTTCCACGTGTCTTTATTCAGGGCTCCGTCATCATTCTCAGAGTGTTTTTGTTCATCTGCGAATCCTCCAGTGTCTGCAGAGAGATGGTCTGCTCAACAAGATACACAGGCAGTCACACACAGACACTTTCCCCTAAATCTCCAGCATCCCTGTGATGCCTAACAAGTCCCCAGGCCTCCTCTTCTAAGATCCAGAGATCCCAGAGGAGCAGCAGGTGCACAAACCTCCTCGCTCACATTCTTAAGATTTCGGATAAGCCCGCTGGTGGAGAATGCGGGCACTCCATAGAGTTTTGAGCTCTCGCTGCATGTCAGATTACCTCTGTAGCACCTGGTTGATCGGGAGTCCGCTGACCCGAACGATCCAAGAGCAGGATTGTTATACGGACAGCAGAAACTCTGTGGATAGTAGAAGCAAAGATGTACTCGCCCAAAAATAGTTCTCCCTGGGCCATTTTAACAAAGGACAAAGTGACATTGTGAACATCGCTAACATCTGTGTATAACCTCGCAGTTACAAACGCCCCCTGCCCAAGTTCTGAGCATACTCCGCTGTCATCCTCCAAGGAGCAGCCATTTTGGAACGCTCTCTCCGGCACAGATGTTGCATATTAAAAAGTGGGGCTCTTCAAGAGAGGAGGGGGATCTCTCGGCGGGGCTCACCTGCGCCATCATCCGCAAAGCCAATCCATGAGAGGAAGCTGCCTAACCAACCAAAGACAAAGTGACAACAATGATAAAGTCATCTCATTTCCTGTCTGACCCTGAGCAGGTGAAGATGTGGACAAAAGACTTCACTCATGAGAGTGTCTTGTTTACCGCTTTTCTTCTTTTCCCAGTTACTCTTTCCTGGAAAATCTCTGGACAATCCCACTTTTTTGTGAGTGTGATATCTAGTACATAAATTAATTCTTAATACAGCATATTACCAAAAGAATGCAGGCACCCAAGAATCACATATATGTGTGCTTGTCCAGCATTTAATTTCAAAAACCTAGGAATAAGATTATTTCTTCTGCAGTTCACAAAAGATATTTAGATAAATTCACTCTCAAATTAAATCACAAAAATCCTGGCGTTTGGTCATGTGACATGCATGATCCATTGTTTAAGGTACTGCTATATTTGATGTAGTCTGTGTATGCATATGTTGATTCTACAAAAAATCTTCTAAAAATATAATTAATATTGAAATAATTTACATATTTTAAAATATTTTTAATATGTATCTACAAATCTTTAAATGTAATCATTTTATTTATGTAAAAATGTGTAAATATTTAAATATAAATATTGAAAAAATTATATTAAAGAATTCATACAAAGTAATTGCGTAAAGGCTAGGCACCTAGGCCTTTAAAAAATACAAAAAATTTATAACAGACATACTGTGATAGTCTGTTATTCATTTTTATTTTTTCATTATCAATATTTTTTTGTTGAGCAGCATGTTTGAGAATTTTTCCTGTGATGTGTGTGCTTCTGTTTTTTATTTAGATATACAAAGTGATTGTGCCACTTCAGATGACTTGAAATATATCACTCAAATAGTATGGATCAATTTCAACTTACCTTTATGTCCTTTTTGGAGTTTAAAACTTTTGAAGCCCATTGACTTGTATTGACAAAAATATCAGAAACATTCTTTAAAATATCTTATTTTGTGTTCCACAGGTTTGGAACGTCATGAGAGTGAGTAAATGATGACAAAATGTTCTTCTGGGAAAGGATTTCCACTACATGGATGCAAGGTTTTTCCTTCCTTCCAGACACTAGAGCATAAATGAGGTTTCAGTTCTTCCCAAAAGTGTTGATGTTTGGGTTATGTGTAGGTCACTCCATAAATAATTTCTTTATGTACCTCGCATGTTCATGTTAGAACACAAAAAAACCTCACCGAAGTTGTGTTGGAAGCACAGGATTTTCTTGAATGTCATTGTATGGTGTGGCATTAAGATATCTCTTCTGTAGATCTCAGGTATTGTGATTTCTTTGAGTTCTTTTTCTTCTTTGAGGCACTCTGGGCACAGACAGGTTCATGTCCACAAGATGGTGACATTGACCAAAATACAGGCAGATTTTTAGTGGCCTGACTTAATGGAAAATGATATGCCTTCAGGGTCCTCCTGGGAAGTTCCTCCTTACAGGAGACATTTAGAAGTCACAAATACAGTGCAGCGTTCCTTTTGATTGGTATAAAATAGACATATTGGAGAACTTCCTTTTCTAATGTCTCAACAAAGACAAGAAGGTTTTTTAATAACAAAATAAAGAGCCAAAAGAGAATGATGGGAAATGTAGTTGTGTCACGCAAGCTGTCCTGTCATAAATTGGCTAAATTAGCATTTTCTGGCAAACTTTATGATTTTCCTCATCAACAATACATAAAATGCATCCGTACATTGTAAAGTAAATCTTCCCAATTAATACTTATTAATATTATTAATAATATGATTAATAATAATATAATAATAATATTATGACTTATTATGAATCAGCTCAAAGAAAATGCAGTTTGTCACAGGCATACAGCAACAAGGATTTTTTTGGGTTTGTTTTTGTCTTGTTTTCCAGTTAAATTGTCAAAACATCCTTTAAAAATCTGTCTAATAAAGATAATTAAATAAAATTAGACTTCCTTTCAGAGAATATATCTTGAATTAAGTTGATTTTTCTTACTCCATGGCAAATATAAATATAAATAAATAATTGTATGTATATCTATATCTATATATATCTATATATATATATATATTCTTATTTTATATAATTTCCATTTGAATACATTTTAAATAATTTTTAAAGATAGATATTTTTACAGGAACATGAGACAAAATGATTTTTGTGTAATTATGATATTGTTGTGACATTCATGTGTGCTTATAAATCTCATAAATACACTAAAACAGTTTTTACTTAGAAACATCTAGTAAATTTCATAAATAATTACAAATAAATGCCAAGTAACACTAAATTAAATGTAAAGCGTATTCAATAATCTTTGTTTTATTTACAACTTTGAAAAAACAATTTTTACATTTGTATAATCGCTCTAACATGAACAGCAATATCTCTAATAAAGCAAATAGCTAATTAGAGTTTCTTGCCATCATGCATTCAAATTCAGCCCATATATCATCTATAAACTGAGTGTCTATACATTCATCTCTGTCCATATTTCCCCTGGCTGGCTGCAGATGGTGAAGTATATGTTAACAAAGTGCCAGTGTGTGTCTCCTGTGTTGTTTGTAAAGTCTCTGAGGAGTAAGAGTGTGGAGTGAAGGTCAGGGTGGTTCAGTGGCTCTGAGCCCGGATGCCCAGCGCGAGGGGTAGGGTTCAGGTGTGTGCTGACCCGGGCCTCCGCGGGGCCGCGTGTAAAGAGGTCGCGACCCATTGCGTGCACAGAGGGTCCATACTGATGTTCGCCCTGTTGCTGGGCTGCTGGTTCAGTCTGCAAAAGACTGATGAGTTAGAAAGTTCTCAGCATCTAAGAGAGCAAGTACAATCACAAAATTATTGTTTTGTCTTAAATTGCGCATAATGTACTTCCTGTTGTTTTGAAAAGGTGTCAGGATGCTGTTCATCAAGTTTAGAAATGTGATAAATAACCTGATTTTACCCATTAGAGGATAATCAATGCATTTCACTGAATGATAATTATTTATTTATGCATTGATCTGGGAGTCGCAAAAAATTTACCCGTCATTAATGTTTATTCTCCAATGCCTTTCTTCTCGCATTCCATCTACCTTGAAAGATTCATAACCACGGTATCAATACGGCAAGAACAATTTATCATCCATATTCTACAAGGACACCGCACTCCTTTATCCTAACCCAAAAACTTCAGCTGGGAAACAGATAACTAGCGGTACCTCCAGACTTTCAGACTTTTTCCGTTTTGTTTTATTGTGCTAGTTGGGATTGGGATTGCATTCATTGATCAAAACTTCAACAGGAAAGTAAAAAAAACTGTTCTGAATTTTAAACATTTTCACTCAGTCTTTGTTCTGAGAAAGCCAGCAGTCATATATATTGGGTTTATGTTTTAATGATTGTGGCATGAAGTATAGGAAATAAAGCATCTTTATTACATAATTTTGCTCATTTAACAACCATTTTTGATTAAGAATCTTGTGTCTATATGAAAACAGATGATATACAATTCATGTAATGCAATTTTATGTAATGGTGTGAGATCCATGTGGAAGTGAAAGCTGTGGAGATCACTTGAGGCAGAATGTTGTGAGAGGTCAACAGACGGTCATAAATTCAGCAAACATACCAGAAAACTGTTTTACTAGTTTTACTACAACATTACACTTATAACTCATACAAAGTTAGTTTATAATAATTTGTCATTTTAAATTGAAATACAATCTTTATAGATTGTTTTCTGCATTTAAAGGTTAAAGATAAATAGCATATATTATAGTATTATGTTGAATGAATGAATTAATGTTTTCATGTTAATAAAATAGTTATAGATTTTTATATATAAAAATATAGAAAGGTTTTATATTGAATAAATGAATATTATTATTATTTTAAAAATGAGACGCCATTTACTGTAGCAATCATGGCAGGCCCCTTTAATTAATGAATGAATATTTTATATGTACAGTGGGGCAAATAAGTATTTGATACACTGCTGATTTTTCAAGTTTTCCCACTTGCAAAGAATGGAGAGATCTGTAATTTTCATCGTAGGTACACCTCAACTGTGAGAGACAGAATCAAAAAAAAAAATCCAGAAAATCACATATTTTTTTTTTGATTCGGTCTCTCACAGTTGAGGTGTACCTACGATGAAAATTACAGATCTCTCCATTCTTTGTAAGTGGGAAAACTTGAAAAATCGGCAGTGTATCAAATACTTATTTGCCCCACTGTATATACAGTATATATATATATATATATATATATATATATTTAATAAATATGTAATAAATATACTGTAATTAATTTAACAAATTGCTGATTATATATCCTAATTAAAAACTAAAAGTTGCTTAAACCACTTTAGGACAAAGGTAAAGCGATAACTGAGGACACAGACCATGATTATATGTGGAAAACCACTGATTTTGTTCTTTTACAATATACTATTTATTGACGCAGCCAAGTACATTAGATGTCTGAAAGGCTGCCCATATCCACTAAGAAGTACTGAGTTGAGTTCACGCAGTCAGACAAATGAAGACAGATTAAGGTCTTGCCCTTGCATGGAGCGCTCTGCTCAAATACATCATTACGGAGACAAATCTCATTTGTTTAGTTCTGCAGCCAAAACAGCGGCTTTAGATTTAACGTTGGAACTTATTACGGAGATCCATAGTTGATTTTTCAGCTTTGTTGGACATTGACTTCTCCCTCCCTCTGTTCCTTTTATTTTGTAACTTTCTGGAGTCATTCAAGGACACCAAGTTCCTCAAGTTTGGATGAGGAGGCACCAATTGGTCCATGAGGGCGAATTGTAGAGCTACGTCTCATACTAGTCTCTCGCTAGCAGCCTGGCAATCTTCACTTAGCTTAGCATTGCCTAAAATTGGCAGACTCTAGCTACATTTTTGCGCCATTGCACCTGGTCCTCAATAGGCATTATTTGGCTACCTTTTGTGCCCACGCGGTGTGACATATTACCCTCAAGCGCTGACCATCTGACCAGGGAAAGAACTTTTCACGCTAGGCTAATTATAGTAAAGTCTTGTAAGGCATGATTTTATAGCCGTCACTCCCTGTTGTGGGACATGGTCGGTGAAAGGCAATGGAGAGATGTGAATGTACAAGAGAGTTATTAAACAGAAAGCAGAGTATCACTATAACAGTATCAGTTTATAGATGCAATTCTAGTTTTTTGTTGTTGTTGTTTCAAAACGGTTTATGTTGCATGGGTCAATGACAAAATACAGATTGTAGACAATAAAGAAAAAAAACCTTTTAGAAATATATAGTTAAAAACATGTGACAAGTTCTTAGAAATGTACTTTTCTAATCATGTTGATTTCATATGCTTTTTAAAAAAAAACTTCCAAGAAAAGTTTTAATTTAATGTCATGTGGTGTAACCAAGTAAAACATTTTCCTTACACTTTGCATAATTGTTGCTTGTTCAATTTTTTCAAAAAGGTTTTTAACTATATTTTTCAAAGTAAAAAGATTCTTGTGATTATAACACTGTTTGTTCATTATATTTTTTGAAAGTCATACCACATGACATTTGACAACCTAAACTAGCTTTGCCTTGTCAATTTAAATTCAAATGAGCAGATATTTTAGGTCACTTATGTCACTCAGTGACCTTGAAACACAGTCAGGAAGGTTGGTTGTTGTTGTTGTTTTTGGTGTCACCAAATGACTTTCCCCCCAAAAAAGTATAGTTTTAATAATTAAATCATTAATAATTAGGTATTAAGCTAAACTGTGTTACTTAATAAGGTTTCTTTGCAAGAATTTCATTCATTTAATTTAATTAAGAGTTTTTTTTTAATTAAGAGTTGTACCACCCTGACATTTTTAACTTCATGCCCTAAAAATAGCCAAATGAGTTGTAATGTTTTAATGTTAATCACAGAAAAGGTGTCATTGTTTTTCAATTAATTAAAAATGACAATTTTAATTCAATTAATGACATGATGTGTCGATTAAATATTCGAATGAATTGCCAATTAATCGCACATCAGTTTGGGCTAAGAAATTACCCACATTATTGTGTTAAATTAAAAAAGTATTGAATCATTGAATAGACAGCTTTAGAAATATTTTGATTCAACATTCAACAAACCACTGTGGTTTTGTTTTGAACCGTTTTCTTTGGCAAAATTGAGCAAAAACATACAATACTGACAATAGTGTGTCTAAAACGTAACACAATATTGGCTTCTTGTTTATTGAACTATTATATAAAATCAATATCACATTTGCAGTCATTCAGATATTCTGAAAAAAAGACCGCTCTTGCTAGTGTGTATTGCTAAACTATATCATATGATATAAATATGAGACAAAAACCCATATGGGGCATTTTTAGCCTTTATATCTTGAATTTTAGTAGCGCATAACTGCATTCTAAAAGGCTACATCACAGTCAATTTGATGACATACAGGCCTGACCTGGGGTGCATTAAATGCGTTAATCATTTTAAAGCGTTATTTTCGTTCCAGAATCTAGCCAAATTAAAAGACAGCGCCACATCATTAACCTAACCATAACCTAGTCCTAAACCTAATTCGCCTATTGCATTAGTTTCTTCGATGATGAAATCACACAGGCAACAAAAACATGGCTACATGCAATCGAATAGTGTTGATATAGAAATCATTGTACTCTGAGATATTGTTTCCAATGCCATGCTAACACTGCCCATTAGCTTAAACCAGTGACTTGCCAAAGCTAACTCAAAGACGTTGGGTTTAGCTGTTGGGAAAGGGACCAATGAAGACAAAGCACTTGCACTGATTCAACTCCTATTGATCTAGGAAGCGAAGGGCTTAAGGTTACACCTCTGTCTAAACTCAATCCAGGCATGAAATGGTCCCTAGATGCTGTTTCCATCTGAAGCCAAGGTCTTAGCTGCTGTGTGTTTCTCTGGGTTGTACAGACCTGTCCTTGAACTCCGCTGGAGGGGAGAAGACTAATTTTCTCTTTAAAAAGTTGTGAGGAAAAAAATGATCCTCCAGTGATTCTCCGGTGTAAACCGGAGTCTTGAGGTGATATAAAAGACGAAAAAGGTACAAAGTGGGGTTTAGGCAGAGCGCTACGTTTGTTTTTTTACGGCTGTGCTAGGCATCGATGCGTCGCATACCCCCAGCTAACTGCAACACATTTCCATTATTCAACCTCATTACCGCATGGCAATAAATAAAAACACGGCATCTAAAAATAAAAACGACTTGAGAATTAATTAAACTTTGACTCAACTAACAGAAACAGATGTGTCCTATTTAGGCTAATATCAACTTTATCTACCGTGTGAGTTGGTAGAACTAGTGATTGATAGCATCTGTCATAAGTAGAGCCACAAAACCGCCCGATACTTTTCTGTAATTGTATGCCGCTGAAATATCGCAGGCTAGATCTCTTATATTCCTTTATTCAAACGCCATCGATTGAATAGAGTGATCAGAGACGTTGCCCTCAGAGAGGGAGATTAAGGCCCGGCTGACACATGGAAGGCATGCTGGAGTTTGATGATGCTGCTGCGTATCCTTTTGGGCTTTCAAACAACACGGAGCGCGAGCGCACTACCTCGCTCAGCTGTCTGGAGAACAATCATTCAGTACAAAGCACTGTCAAAGCTTCAGTGAGTTGAAACATCAACCCAGCCGGTCGCTAATTCAAGCAGCCCTGCCTGTATCTCGCAGTGGGCTTTTGCATCCATATTCCCTCGTGCAATTACTGGTGATTTCCGAGGCCATGATTCAGGTCGAGTTGAGAAGTACTCAAAAATGATGGACCTCACGGATAGGCGTGTTAGCTGTACACTAATCATATGTTTATAGAGTTGAGTATCATTTTATTAGGATCACACAAACTTTTTTACCGGCAGGGTGTCGGCACCCAATATGAAACCATTTCCACTCTAGATTTAGGCTAGGAAGTTTTTGCATCAATGTTTTCATAAAGTACACTTCAGAAGAACAAGTCTATCAAGATTTAAGCAAAACGAACCGAGATCACTCCCATCTGTAGCAGATTTGTTTGTTTGTTTTCATCAAGTAAATTTTTAAGAAGAAAAAGAAGTCTAGCAAGATTTAAGCAAAACAAATCAATATCCCTTCCATCTACAGCTTAGATATTATTTGTTTGCATATTTGTGTTTTATCTTTTTTGTTTGTTTGTTTGTTTACATCAAGTACATTCTTAAAAAGAACAAGAAGTCTAGCAAGGTTTACTCTAAGCAAAACAAACCTATATCACGTTTCATCTATAGCTTAGATATTGTTTGTTTGAGTATTTGTTTGTTTGTTTTGTTTTCATCAAGTACATTTTTAAGAAGAACAAAAGTCTAGCCAGATTTAAGAAAAATAAAACAGTAGCAATTTCAAATAGCTTAGACATTTTAATTTTTTTTAATTTTTTTTAATGAAGTACATTTTTAAGAATAACAAAATGTCAAGCAAAACAAAACAAGACTGCTCCCGTCTAATATATATTTAGTTTTATTTATTTGTTTGTTCATTCATCTAGTAGATTTATAGAACAAGAAATGTAGCAAAATTTTAGCAAAACTAAACTAAATCACTTCCCTCTATAGCTGGGGCCTTGTTTGTTTGTTAAACATTTTTTATTTATTTTTCTAAATGTAAATTATTTAAATCATAAATTATTTGGTTATTTATGCGTTTATTTTTTTAAATAAATGTAATAAAAATGCTTTATTTTATAAATAACTGAATAACTAACCACATAAAAATGTCATACATAATTTCAGGACATTTCCCCATCAATTTCCTTTGCAGCTATTTAAAATAGGCTTTATATAATTTCTTAAACTTGTACAATAACACCAGCCACATGTTTGGTTTTCTTTTGCCAACCTAGTCTCATGATTTGCAAGATTTTGTACAGTTTGGTCAAAAACCTAAAGTATTAGGTAAAAAGCATTATAGTAGGAAAGAAATATGTATAGTTGTTATATGATTTAATCTCGTCCAAATTATAATGAGACTGTTGCATCTGGCCATTGCATCAAAAGCTGCTTTTAAATTGCATAAAGAATCTGTCGCCTGAAGCATGTCTGTTCAGAGGCAGGATATGTAGTAAAATATTCAGTTACTGGTTCCAAAGAACCAGCACCATTCACCATGTATTAAGGAAGTAAAAAAAAAAAGAAGTAAATTTTGATTTCATGTCGACTTGAAGCTTTGTGTGGCTGCCGTTGCAGCTAGTTGTATTTTTTCTTCTCGTCCTCTGGCAGCAGACCAGCTCACACTAAAGAAAGACACAGGAGGGGAGACATAAAAGGCATATGACAGCACTTTTTATGACAATTACCTTTAGGTCAGAGTAGTTAACCCGGCGAAATTATCCATGGCCACCTCCACACTCAGCCTTCAAAACAAACCAGTGAACAGAAAGAGGTTTTTTAGCCCCTGGCTTTCGCCAACTGCCATTACAGAGAAAAAGAGGGTGCTAAGTGCGTAACAGAGGAGGGCAGGTGGAAACTAATTCATGCCCGAGGCAATCCGAAGAACACGGATCATTTCTCCTCGCCTGTTTTCTTCTTTTTTGACTGAGAGCTGGGCATGCAGTGGTGAAACAGATCAATTCGTATGTAACACAGGAAACTGTATCATAAATGCTGTGGGGCTACATAGACATGTTCTTTACACCCTTAAACAGGATGAATCTCATGAAATTAAAAGAAATGATTCATTACATTTTGCTTTAAAGATTCTTTTCCTGCATTAAGATGTTTTGCACTTTGACATTATTTTCATGAAAATTCTGCACATTTTCCACCCAAACATTATAATAATAGAAAAAAAAGATGTATATTTTGTTGGGTTTTGTCTGTAGGGGACGATGTTAATCGACCCTGATACCACAATTTTGTATAGTAAAAAATCTGTAGAAATATCAGCATTGTTAATTCTTGAATACTGTATAACTATACCGGGAAGCACTTTGAGAATGATTTTACATTTTAATATTTTATAATATTTCAGAATGTTTTAATACTAAATAATAATAATAATAGTTTACAAAAATATCTGAAGTTGTTCCCAGGCTGTCAACCCTGTTATCATAATAACTTCCATTTAAAATGATGTAAAGTCTTAATGACTTTTCAGGGTATGAACAAGTACTAATAATATTTAGTTGGATTTGTCAGGGAAAAGATTTTAAATAGTGAACCCTGTTACTACGATTTTGTACAGTAAAAAATCTGTAGACATGTCAGGATTATTAATTCTTGAATACTGTATGACAAGAACAAGAAGCATTTTAGATTATAATATTTCATGTTCTGAGGCTAATTATATTTTACTAAAAAGGTTTGAAGTTGTTCCCAGACTGTCAACCCTGTTATCGTAATAACTTCCCCTTATAAAAAAGATGTATAGTCATAATGACTTTTTTAGGATGTGAACAAATACTAATATTTTGTTGCGTTTGTCAGTAGTGCCATTTTGCGATGGAGATCATTTTTAAGTGGGGCTTTTGAATAATGTGCATGTTTTTTTTTGCCTCCACTGTCACAGAACTTTCACTTATTATGTTGATAGCGGCAAAGCTGAGCTTTTGTGTTGGTGCTTTTTGTGTATTGAATGTGTGAAGTGCAAGGCTTTACAAAACACACCGTCTCCCCTTGGCTGCGAGAGAAAACACAGACTGTGCTGACTGGGTGGAAGAATTATACATTTTGGGGAGCTGAATCGATGTAATTAAAATTTGCCTTCGCTTTGTGGATCTCCTTCTCGCTTCAAAGTGGGAACCTCAGCAAAGTTCTTGTTTTCTTCAGCCCTCAACATTGCATCAATACTATCGTCACTGACAGCCTGCTTGCGAACTTCACAGGCTGCTGTCTATAAGACAAAACATCTGTTTAGGTCAGCAATATGATGACTGTGATGGGGTGATGATCTGTTTATTGCTCTCCATCAGAGCCAATAAAGGTTGCTTTTGTGTTATGCATACTGAATGCACACGTCAGGGATCTCGCGTGTGTATGAGTTTCTGTGAGGTCGTATACATTTACAAAACAATCTTTGGCACTTCTGCATGGTTGCCATCTTTAGAAAGGCTGGCACGAATTGTCCATCCTTATTATTGATAAGATTAAGCACTCAGATGATTAGCAATAAGAACTCAAAGAAGAAGCTGAATTAGCCTTGCTATTGTTCATATTTAGGATTAGTGATTTGAACAAACCCATAACCCTATTACATTGCTATTAAAGACATGATACATAAAAACAGTTTATCTTCTCTGGTTCGTCATTGTTTTTTTTGTTTGTTTTTTTTTCAGGAAAAATCTTGGAGAAATGATTGGATTAGTATTATTAGTATTAAGGATATTTTTTGTAAATTGAATTCAATATAATTTTTTATTATTACTAAATGTAATGTATTTCATTAAATTTAGTAATAATCATTATTTATATTAAATTATATTAAAAAAAATGTGTTATTGAAAATGTTCTTCAAAATGTAGTGTGTTGCTTTCGTGGTTCTTCGTTCATAATCATGATGTCGATAAACAGCTTCCTTGGGCTGTTTTTGTTTGTTTTTGGTTTTAACTTACCTTTCGCTAATCATACTTTAGCAATTGTTGAACAACATGTTACTAATGGCGTGAAAAGATTTACCATTGCTCTGCGAAATTTCATGGACAAAACCGAGTGATCCACAATTTCGCATCAAGAAAAATGCAAGTTTTTCACGCACATTTGCCGGATCGACCAAAAGAAAGCTGCTTGGTTTTAAAGTGACTTGTATGTGAGCGGTACTTCGTTACGCTACACATTATTGACAATGGACAAATTTCTGATGTATCTCAAAATTTTGACTGCTTGCGAAGTTTTGCAGAATTTCTACTAAATGACCATGCATTAAGACCGATGTTAAATTAATGGTACTAACTTAAATTTTAACTTTATTTACAGACAGAGTCTCCATTAACGGACATTTTAATTATCATTAATTCTATTCAAGTTATTTTATTTTTAGTGTTATTAATTAAAATTTATGTCAGCATGTTGATGTCATGGTTTTTCTAAAAAAAAAACAGTAACTTTGCATTTTTTGTTACTCTGTGAAATTTTCGTAATTTCAATAGGAAAGTGCACGGTCATCTACATGAGTGGGGACAAAAAAAAAAAAAAAACACATTTCACATGGGGTTCAGGTTTTTCACAAGAATTTGCTGTATCGGCAACAGAATCTGCTTGGTTTTAAAGTTACTTGATCATCGTTTCACATTATTGAGGAATGGATCACTTTTTTTTTGTTGGTTTTGCTTACCTGACCATTTTGCTAAAATTCCACTAATCTGACGATGCATTAAGACCTATGTTAAATTAATGGTACTAACTAAAATTTAACTTGACTTAACATAATTTTATTTACATAGTAAGTCTCTATTTGAATGACTTCACAGACATTTTTAATCGTGTTACTGCGTAATTTCATTTTTTTTTAAGAAAATGATTCCAGTCATTCCAGCCAAGAATAACATCTACTCATGTTTTTATCTACTCTTTTCACCAATATCTTCACTTTATTTTGAGATGCTCTGTCAAGCTTGTCTGAGCGAGCAACAGCAACCAAAGGGGGCGGAGCTTAGCAAAGGCTAAACTTTAACCTTTATGGAAGCCCGTCAGGCCCTCTATTGGATTCTGAGTCAAAGGTCTTGGTTGTTAAGTATACATTTACTTATAGCTTCCTCTCCATAGATCTCCATAGACGTTCCATGTGGTCGACTCCAGCGCTTCCCTCCTCAAGCGTCTCTTCTTTGGCCCACGCACCTGTCCTACACCGCTGTGATTTATGACTTGTGTGTTCTTCATATGCCGGACCGGGGCTCACTTCCCGTCAGCGGTGAAGCCCCATGTTCGCCATCGCGATGGAAAGTAGCCTCTCGCAGCAGATGCTGTGGTTCAGTTTAAAAATCCTAAAAATAATTAGCAGCCGGGGCCGCGTTGAAGACTCGCGCCTGTCATGTATCCTGCTAAGTGGGTTCAAAGGGAGCGCGGAGTGGCGGATCCGTGAGATCGGAGCCAGCGTTCAGGGGCCTTCTAGTTCGGCTCATCTTTGTGGCTTCTCCTCACGTTCCTCCAGCCCTTCATTTTTATCACGTATTGCTTGCGAAGTTTTGCAGAATTTCTACTAAATGACCATGCATTAAGACCGATGTTAAATTAATGGTACTAACTTAAATTTTAACTTTATTTACAGACAGAGTCTCCATTAACGGACATTTTAATTATCATTAATTCTATTCAAGTTATTTTATTTTTAGTGTTATTAATTAAAATTTATGTCAGCATGTTGATGTCATGGTTTTTCTAAAAAAAAAACTGTAACTTTGCATTTTTTGTTACTCTGTGAAATTTTCGTAATTTCAATAGGAAAGTGCACGGTCATCTACATGAGTGGGGACAAAAAAAAAAAAAAAACACATTTCACATGGGGTTCAGGTTTTTCACAAGAATTTGCTGTATCGGCAACAGAATCTGCTTGGTTTTAAAGTTACTTGATCATCGTTTCACATTATTGAGGAATGGATCACTTTTTTTTTGTTGGTTTTGCTTACCTGACCATTTTGCTAAAATTCCACTAATCTGACGATGCATTAAGACCTATGTTAAATTAATGGTACTAACTAAAATTTAACTTGACTTAACATAATTTTATTTACATAGTAAGTCTCTATTTGAATGACTTCACAGACATTTTTAATCGTGTTACTGCGTAATTTCATTTTTTTTTAAGAAAATGATTCCAGTCATTCCAGCCAAGAATAACATCTACTCATGTTTTTATCTACTCTTTTCACCAATATCTTCACTTTATTTTGAGATGCTCTGTCAAGCTTGTCTGAGCGAGCAACAGCAACCAAAGGGGGCGGAGCTTAGCAAAGGCTAAACTTTAACCTTTATGGAAGCCCGTCAGGCCCTCTATTGGATTCTGAGTCAAAGGTCTTGGTTGTTAAGTATACATTTACTTATAGCTTCCTCTCCATAGATCTCCATAGACGTTCCATGTGGTCGACTCCAGCGCTTCCCTCCTCAAGCGTCTCTTCTTTGGCCCACGCACCTGTCCTACACCGCTGTGATTTATGACTTGTGTGTTCTTCATATGCCGGACCGGGGCTCACTTCCCGTCAGCGGTGAAGCCCCATGTTCGCCATCGCGATGGAAAGTAGCCTCTCGCAGCAGATGCTGTGGTTCAGTTTAAAAATCCTAAAAATAATTAGCAGCCGGGGCCGCGTTGAAGACTCGCGCCTGTCATGTATCCTGCTAAGTGGGTTCAAAGGGAGCGCGGAGTGGCGGATCCGTGAGATCGGAGCCAGCGTTCAGGGGCCTTCTAGTTCGGCTCATCTTTGTGGCTTCTCCTCACGTTCCTCCAGCCCTTCATTTTTATCACGTATAATTATAATTCGACTTTTCACTCTTCTTAGCCTCCTAATCGGTCAATTATGGTGTAACACAATATTGATTTGTTCCAGGAGAGGCCATTACGGATGCGTGCGCTGGAAATCAGCTATAAGCACTCTAATATGATAAATGTTTTAATCCCAGGTTTCGTTAATGTGCCATCTCAAGCTGCTATTAACCGCCAAATAAATGGTTAAATTAAACTAGTTTGGCTTTTAGACATATGAGCTCCTGGATTGGCTTTCTCAAGGCATTTCGGCTTTGATGTTGAAAAGCGCCCTCTGTGTATTATTCCGCGGCATGAAATTCATCACATTTAACAGAGTCTGATAAATCATCACACTTGCTGTGGGATAACAGCCATTAGACAAACGTGGGATCTAAAGCAATCACACTGTATAAACAGAAAGACAACGGGTTTCATTTTTCCAGATACGCAGGTGAACATAGACGGGTGTTTCTTCAACCACGGCCACTTCTGGCCCTGTAAGGAACATACATTTTCTTCATAAATGTACCTTTTACTTTTCCACTAGTTTCATTTATTTAATGTTTCATTTATTTAAGAGATGTTCAAAATATGTCTCAGGAGATTTCTGTCATTTTTCTGTACAAATTTAATTTCCATCTCATCTCAAAGGATATTTTGTGCTTATTTTGGTATTTTGTAGTGGAAATGATTGATTTGTCTTTATAAGGCTAATTTTATAGCTAATGTACAGTAATAGCCTACTTTCACACATTAACTTTTACACTTTATTTTTTGCATAATTTGACAAAATTGCAGCTTGATTGGAAATGACGCACAATAAAAATGCTCCATTGTCAATCAGTTTACCTCGATTTTCTGTTGTCTCTGATGAAAAATTCACTCATGGAATTTCAAAAAACTTTATTAGATTTATTATATATATTAGATTTAATTGTTTGAAATAAATATGAAATGCTAATTATGAATTTAGCCATAGCAAGATGTTATTTATTATTTATTTATAGTATTATTTTTATACTATTGAACCAAATTACAGCTGTGGAAATGACAAATTCTGTTTACAAGTGATATTTACCTTTATTTATTTATTTACATATCCTCATTTTATCTAAAGCTCATCACTGACACTTGTCTCTTTGCTGAAAAAGTTCACTAATTTTAGAAATCAAAGGTTATTAGACACATTTTGATCACATCTCAAATGGTGTATTGTGTTTAATAATGTGTGGTAATGACTGTTGTGGAAATAATCTTTTTTGAAATAAACTGGTCTACTCTAATTGCATAGCTAGAATGTTATGCATGCTAAATAAATACACAATTAAATGACCTTATTTTTACATGATTTGATAAATACAGTATACAGCATGAATGGAAAAAATTTAATGTGGTGGAAATGACACCACAACACTCATTGTTTGTGTAAAAATGAAATGATTTTGTACAATAATATTTGATATAATAACATTTTTAATATTTAAATATTTATAAAAAATATTATTTCATATCATTAGGTTTTAAAAATGTATTTTGAAAATTGATTTTAGGTAAAAAAATCTGGATCTAGTGCAAGGGTAAAACACTACAACACTAAAAATCGACCCCAGGGACAGAAGTGACCATAGCTGCACACCCGTCCATGTTCACCCCGTGCATAAACCCAGCAGCATTCACATTGTTTCAGCACAGTATCAGGAACAAACACAGAGAATGGGAGCATGTGGCCGCGTGTCAGGAGCCTACCGAGTCCGCGCCTGGGCTGAATGCGGTGCCCGTGTTGGGGCGATAAGCTCCATACGGAGGGCGGCGTGTCTTGGGCCCTGGGGCCATGCAGTCTCAGGTCAGCAGATGGGCTTATGATTATTATTTCCAGGCCTCTGTCTTACCTGACCACTTTCCCCTGCGCTTCCTGAACAGCTGGTTCACTCGCTTCACTGCAATGCTCCACGGATGGCCATTTTTCTTCTTGTTCTTTACTTTGTACATAATATAAATCTTTACCGTGACCCTGCTCCTGGCTTCATCCACCTGTGTCTTACCTCAGGCGATATCTCCCACTGAGGATTCTGCTTTTTTCTTCGTCGTCTTCATCCTCGGCTGATAACCGAGAGGGAAGAAAGTAAACTCTTTTTTTTTGTCACACTGAGTATTGGGCCGATATTGTCGAACAGGCGGCGATACCATCTTTGTTATCCAGTGCAGAAAAAGTGCTTCGGCAAGCAGGATTCTGGTGACGGGACTCAACAGAGGGACATTTGACGAGAGCAGACCCTTCAAGAGCAGAAGTGATGTTTGCTGTCACTGCTGTATTGTGCTTGTAAATATTTAATCCAGGAGAGATCTTCACATGTACATACACACAAGAGTGATGCAGCATTGTCCAAGCTCCCTCCACTGGTCTGTTATTATTGTTATTATTATTAATATGCATACTTCTGAGTAAAGGGGACAAAATATAGACTTAAAATACATAAAAAAAAATGTTGTCATTATTATTACAGATTTCTGAGAAAGCAGACCAAAATATAAAATACATTAATAATAATAATAATAATAATAATAAAAGGCTTAAAATACATTATTAATAATAATAATAATAATGAATATGATATTTATTCTTTAAAACTATTAAGTCTAAAGAATAACAGTAATAGAATAATATTATTTTGAATTAATATTTAAAAATAATAGCTTTAAAAAAAACAAATAGAATAATTCAAATTATTATTATTATTATCATTATTACTTTAATATGCAGACTTATAAGAAAAAGATCAATATAGGCTTATAATAATACTAAATGTTGTTAATATTGTCTTTACCTTTATTATTGCTGTTATTAAATATGTTATTAAATTATAAATAGTCTAAACAAAAACTTTAATAAAAATTTATTATTATAATAATATCCGTTTTTAAATTAAGAATAACAATCATAATAATAATATTAATAATAATAATAATTATTATTATTACCAACACTACTTTCTCAAAGTAGTACTTTCTAGGCGGCGTAGTGCCTTTTGAGAAAACACGTCAGAATATATACTTAAAATGCATTTGAAATAATAATAATAATAATTATAATTATAACAATAATAGTAAATTGTTGTTGTTCTTTACCATTATTATTGTTGTTATTAAGTTAGGTCTAAAGAATAACAGTAATATAATAATATTATTTTGAATTGTTTTTATTAAAAAATAATCATAATGTAAATGACTAATAAGAATAATAATACTTTAATATGCAGCCTTCTGAGAAAACATAATAATAATAATAATAATAAGCCTAATAATAATAATAATAATACATTGTTGTAGTTCCTTAAAATAAGTTTATATTTTTGGCCTGTTTTCTCAAAAGTCTGCATATTGATATGTGTATATTTGCTCAAATATTTTTTTGTTAACTGTTTTGAGTACACTATAGCATTAATGTGTCAGCCTAAAAGCTAACAGATATATGAACTAAAAGCCACAAAACTCCCATTTTGATTTCATAGCATCTCTGAAGGGATATTTCACCCAAAAATGAATTCTGTCATCATTTACGCACCCTCATGTCGTTCTAAATGTATATGGGACACAGAGGAAGATGTTTGGACTCCTTTGACCTCCACTGTATGACAAAACAATTGAAACACTCATCAGAATATCTTCTTTTATGTTTCACAGAAGAAGGAAAGTCATAGAGGTTTAGAAAGGACATGAGGACAAGTAAACGATGACAGAACTTACGTTCACACACAAACATCCAACCTGTGGGCAATATGGCAGTGACTGTGAAGTGTATGCCGACTTAAGCGATATCCGTTGCTTGTCTCTCTGTTTTTTTTTTCTCTACACAGGACCATGAGAGGCAGACTGTAGTTTTTTGGATGAATCCCCTCTTTATGTGGACCAATTTATCACGCCACAGGGAAAAATGCTCTACATCTACATGAGCACCTGGTGTCCAGGCCCTTTCAACAGAGAAAGAAGAGAGAGAGAGAGAGCGGGAAAAGACAGAGACAGCGGGAGGAATGGTTTGGATTTGGAAGTTGGCTGCATTTCTGGTTTTGTTGCGAGTTCCCAAATGTACTCCTTTGCCAGTTCTAATTAAAAGCTCTTTGACAAAACCGTCAATAAAATGTATAATAAATTATATGTAAAGGAGACATAAACAATTTAAAGGTGGAAGTGCGGCGAAGACGAGGGATCAGAAAAGTCTGGCTCCAGAGCGCGGTTAAATTTTAATCACGTCTCCATAGCAACACGCGCGTGTTTGTGAATGCGTGTGCGTCCGTTATAAGGGCGGTTGAGCAAGTCTGAGGCCTTTTGTTTCTTTCGGAAATACAACGTAAACAACAAAGCAGTCCTGATCAAACGTGTTTATCTGCTTAGCCAGTCGTTTTAGGGTCTATTCCGAGGGAAAAAACGGTTCTGGAGAGCACGAGGGAGAAAATACAACCGAACTGCCGGGAAACGTTTAACCGTACAGACAAAGAGAATAGCTACTGCTCCTTACAGCAGCCGCTAGACATCCCACAGCAGCTAAAAGACTTGAAGAAGCCAACGAGCCAGTCAGATACATATAAAGAGAGAGTGGGAAAGGAGGAAAAGAGCGAAACGTTATTTATTGATAAGGTAAGAAACAACTGCGAGGAAGCAGCTTTGAAACGAATCGCTGCTGACGCTCAAGCAAGCTGAGGAGGCTTTTCAAAGTTGTGGCATACCGAGCGTCACAGACAGCTGGGTTGGTCCATCAGTTCATAATAAGTTCAAATAAAATTACTGGTTGAAAACATAGACTGTATAAAAACAGGTTGAAAACGAAAATTCTGCAGACATAAAACTGAACTGAATTTGTATTGTAGTCTAATGTTATGCAATTCATTAATAATCATTAATAATAATAATAAATATTCTTGTTCTTTAGTGTTATTTTATTACTGGTGTCATTGTTATTTATTCTAAAGAATAACAACAATAATAAAATAATATTTTAAATGACTAATAATAACAATTCTAATAACTAATAATAATAAACGAATATAATAATAACTTTTTATTACTTTCTATTGTAAGCTAATGGTATGTAACTCAAAATAAGAACAATCATATTCATAATAATAATTAATTAATAATAATAGTAAAAACAATAATAACAGTAATAAATTAAAGCAATAAGCCCAAAGAAGCCGTGGTTTACACAGTGAATTTATAACAGCTAAGGGGCGTTGTTAGGCACGACGCGACGCAAAATATTCTTGTTTATATTGCTATTTTTCTAAAGAATAACAATTATAATAATTCTTCAACAGCAGCAACAATAATTGTTATTATAATTAATTAGTATTGTATTTATATGTAATTAAAATGACAACAATATTAATTATAAATAATAATGCATGAACCACAACAACAACAATAATAGTAATAATAATAATAATTATTATTTTGATAATTATTTAATTATTGTTATTATTATTTTTATGTTGTAATGATATTTATTATTAGCAATGAATAAATAAATATTAGAATTAATAAGAATTATTGATAATGATAATAAATATTTTGTATTCTCTAGAATATTATTATTAATATTAATAATAATAATTATTATTATAAATAATATTTTTTTATTGTAGTATAGTATAATGTGTTGTTTTTGTATCAGTGCAGAAACAATTCTTCATGTTCTAGTTAT
This sequence comes from Sinocyclocheilus grahami, assembly GCF_001515645.1. Lineage (NCBI taxonomy): Eukaryota > Metazoa > Chordata > Actinopteri > Cypriniformes > Cyprinidae > Sinocyclocheilus > Sinocyclocheilus grahami. Next base: position 1,699,885 of record NW_015505294.1, read on the forward strand.
ACCACAAATATTGACACTGGCTGATTTTTAATCCGCAAGTCAACCAGCATTTACAATATATGCTTAAACCTGGGTAATTTCAAATGGATCAAAGGTATCTTCACATGTGACTTTTGGGTGAAAATGTTCAGTGGCTGAAAATGTCAGTGTATTGATGGCAGGTAACTCTGCTCTTCAGTCTGTGGTGGGATTAGGATTCATATTCCCTGAGAGAGTGTGCTGGGGGTTTCCTCTCCCTCCCTCCAATATGCACTCCAGGAAAAAAAATGGCATGGAAATGAATTATGGAAATTTTGATTGGAAACTTGTACAGTGTCCGTGTTTCATTTAGTCTTGCTGCATCCCCGGGCAGTGGCACAGCGCTGCAAGGAGCTGAGCAGGAAATATCGCTCCGACTAGCGAGAGCACCTGGAGGCCGGCACACTCTCGCTCAGAGAGAGCACGATTTATCTGCCAAGCGGCCTGGAGTCTGCCTGATGCATGCGCTCGTGCAGGTGTATTTTTTAGTCCCTGCTAGAGCCCCAGGGTGGGTGTCTTTTTATGCTGATCTTGGACCAGAGCTCTGAAAACATAGCATCAGGTACTCGTCAGAAAAACAGGTTCAAGATCAGTGCAAAAGAGGAACCAAGACCCCTGGTGTGAACTCCTGGTTCACAAACTCCACCGGTACTCAGCCGTCGCTGTGGGTAATGCTTCTCCATAATCATTTATTTCATCAGTTTGAACTGTAATGCAGTTTGTCTTCTGGCACTTCCAGTATGTGTAGTTGTTTTGAAATTTGCAAAACAACTTGAAGGAGAAAGTGCACCATGTCAATAAGATGTATTTTGAATTCTCTTTCATTTTTGCCTTTATGATGCATTTAAGGATTTCTGGTGTGAGTAAATGATGTAAATGTGATGTAAACACTTTCTTTACATGATCCTGAGTCCAGCCTAATTATTGTTTAGGAGTTTTCATTTTAATTTCATTTAATTCAAGGTTTTCTACAATTGTTTGGTCAAAAAAACAAAACAATTATTACACATATGAAACATCAGTCTATTAATTCCGTAAAGGAATAGTTCACCCCAAAATGAATGGTTTGTCATTTACTCACCCTCATGTTGCTACCTTTGACTTTCTTTCATCTGTGGGACACAAAAATATATATTTTTTTACAATGAACAAAGTCTGAGGCTTTAAAAATTTAAAAAGAAAGCAAAAATATTGCACAGGTGTGACTTGTGCACTTCATTCAAAGTCTTCTAAAGTCATTTGATAGCTTTATGCCAGATCTAGCTTTCTTTGACACGTTAATGCTTAAAGTATTAAAGTATTTTAACAAATAGTTCTATTGAGTCAAATATTTTGAATGAATCAGTTGATACTAAACCAGACTGAATGATCTTCCAAATCAGATTGATTGATTGATTGATTGATTGATTGACTGATTGATAAACTGTTGTTTTTAAATGGTAAAGGTTTTCCTTGCCAAAATACAGATTCAAGAATATAAATGTTTTGCTGCATTTTAAGACCAATTGTAACTGTCTCATTGGCTTCAGTTCACTGATTGTTACAGAAAGCTGCAGTACTTTGGTTTCGAAGCTTTGTTTTTTTTCTTTGATCATTTTCCTCAGATGAGAATGAGCTATAGCAGTTGTTGGGAGAAAAAAAAGTCTTCTTTTATTGCTCTTTTTTTCTTCCCTTATGATATCCTAAGACTTTTTTTTTTAACTGAAAAGGACAGTATTTGATATTTGTGCAGATCTAGCTTTCTTTGACACGTTAATGCTTAAAGTATTAAAGTATTTTAACAAATAGTTCTATTGAGTCAAATATTTTGAATGAATCAGTTGATACTAAACCAGACTGAATGATCTTCCAAATCAGATTGATTGATTGATTGACTGATTGATAAACTGTTGTTTTTAAATGGTAAAGGTTTTCCTTGCCAAAATACAGATTCAAGAATATAAATGTTTTGCTGCATTTTAAGACCAATTGTAACTGTCTCATTGGCTTCAGTTCACTGATTGTTACAGAAAGCTGCAGTACTTTGGTTTCGAAGCTTTGTTTTTTTTCTTTGATCATTTTCCTCAGATGAGAATGAGCTATAGCAGTTGTTGGGAGAAAAAAAAGTCTTCTTTTATTGCTCTTTTTTTCTTCCCTTATGATATCCTAAGACTTTTTTTTTTAACTGAAAAGGACAGTATTTGATATTTGTGTGTGTGTGTGTGTGTGATCAATCTGAAATGCAGAATGATTCTAAAAGGAACAGTTTACCCAGTGAAAATTCATAATTTTTTCACCCTCTTATCGAGCTATAGCAGTTGTTGGGAGAAAAAAAAGTCTTCTTTTATTGCTCTTTTTTTCTTCCCTTATGATATCCTAAGACTTTTTTTTTTAACTGAAAAGGACAGTATTTGATATTTGTGTGTGTGTGTGTGTGTGTGATCAATCTGAAATGCAGAATGATTCTAAAAGGAACAGTTTACCCAGTGAAAATTCATAATTTTTTCACCCTCTTATCGTTCCAAACCTGTATGACTTTCGTTCCTTAGTGGAACAGAAATGAAGATATTTTGAAGAATGTTTCAACTGTTTTTGTCTATACAATGAAACTCAATGGGGTCCAAAACAAAACTGGACCCTGTTGAATCCCACTGTATGAGACATATGTTATACATACAGAACAATACAGATTTGGAACATTTCATTTTGGGGTGAACTATCTCTTTAAATTTCTGTATGGTGTTAAGTACACAACACTAACATCAAAATGATGAATTCTCTAGACCGACTCGATTGATATGCAGTGGCATGATAGCTGTTCTTGCAAGGAATCCCAAAAATAACAATGAACTCAGGAGTGTAAGGTTGAATCTTCTCAAATTGGTGTGCTAATCTTAAGGAACAGTTTACCCAGTGAAAATTCATAATTTTTTCACCCTCTTATCGATCCAAACCTGTATGACTTTCGTTCCTTAGTGGAACAGAAATGAAGATATTTTGAAGAATGTTTCAACTGTTTTTGTCTATACAATGAAACTCAATGGGGTCCAAAACAAAACTGGACCCTGTTGAATCCCACTGTATGAGACATATGTTATACATACAGAACAATACAGATTTGGAACATTTCATTTTGGGGTGAACTATCTCTTTAAATTTCTGTATGGTGTTAAGTACACAACACTAACATCAAAATGATGAATTCTCTAGACCGACTCGATTGATATGCAGTGGCATGTCCCCTGTTCTTGCAAGGAATCCCAAAAATAACAATGAACTCAGGAGTGTAAGGTTGAATCTTCTCAAATTGGTGTGCTAATCTTCTTAGCCGCTACATGACATGTTCAGTGGAAGTTTTTGCTGCCGAAGGAGGTTCTACAGAAGAATTAACCCCAAAATCCAGGTAATTTCAGACTTTTTCTTGCAACTAATAACTTTAATTTAAGATTTCCTCATAAAACAATCTATATTAGGCAGTAGCATGTAGAAACTTAGTTAGCATGCAGAGCTACGTAGCTCCAATGAACTCACGCACCAATGAACTCAGTCTCTTAACTTGCCAACTTCAGTCAGTAGGTGACTTACTAGCCTTTCTTAAGGATTAAAGTACCTCAAAATGACAAGTTTTGCATGGCGCTAGTAGCTAGTGCAGAAAAAAAACACAACACATGCAAGGATAGTGAGGTTTCGGCACACATTACCTCACAGCACCCAAGGGCCGGTTATATGTTACATAAGCAAAGCTCAAAGGAAAGAACGTATCAGTCGCAGGTGTGTGTACGCTGGAGCATGAGGCTAATGGTAGCCTGTGGAATAGGTCTGTCTGGGTAAAATGGCACTGTTCCATGAAATCTCTCCAAACAACACCCCTGCGGAATGGAGCAATGGAACGGCCCGTCGTCGCTGTGAAAAAGACAGCTCCTAAAAGCCTTTGCATAAAAAATCGCCTCAGCAAACGTCCATTTAAATCATGTCATCACTTCTGCACCCGGCTGTAAATGTTGAGTGAGCGAAGCTCCAACAGACGTTAAGGCAATAAAGCTTCCACGGTTTTACAAAACAAGAGTTGCTAGTCACTCGTGGTTTTGTCAGCGTTCAGATTTGTAACCACTTCTTTCTCATTACCTGCGCCGTGCCAGAAGGCAGCTGTAAAATTGATTAGGACTGTGTTTTGCAGACTAGGCCTGTGTTCTTTCAAACCTGAGTTATGATTTCACACAGATGTAATGCTGAAGTGAGGATTTAATTTTACACAGACGGTATGTCACTAAAGAGACATGATGTCCGTAAAACGACTGTCCTTTGCACAAGGTGATTGTAACGTAATTATGCCTAAATGCTTTATAGCTGTAAGTACGAATTTCATTCAGCGAAAACCCAGAGAAAGCCTGGAATATTTTCATTGTTGTAATGAGGAACAAAGCATGTTTTTTGAATTGCGCTGTCAGGTTTGAAAACTAACTATATGTACATTGTTTTTTTCCCCTTGAAATGTCAGTTTCACAATCATTCTGATGAACTTCTAATAAGGGAAATGGCTTCTGTTTCTCACATTTCCTCCAAACGTCTGTTTTGGGAGTATGTAATTTTGGTAAGCAGGTATGAAATTCCACGAAAAGACCAAATTGATTTACGGAGGCAACAAATAACACATGTATGGCCAGAGATGGCCTTATTGTGTATTCAAGTTCTCCTACCAAATTACAGTGCGTTCAAGTAAAGACGGAGCAAAATGGCGATGTACCATTTCTAAATAAAATTCAGCAAGATTTTTAAACTGTACTCTAAAGCATGATGAATAAAAACATGCTTTAACATTAGAGAAAGTGTAAAGGCCAACTTGGATCATGTGACTTGATAAACAATCATTGATTTTCTGTCAGAGTTTTGTGATAGTCAGTCACTGTTTGCTGGTGCCCCTCAGGGTTGTGTCCTCTCCTCACTGCTCTTCTCCCTGTACAGCAACGACTGCACCTCTAAAGACCCCTCTGTCAAGCTCCTGAAGTTTGCGGATGACACTACAATCATCGGCCTCATCAAGGACATAGAAGTGTCTGCTTACAGACAGGAGGTAAAAGAGCTGGCTGTCTGGTGCAGTCTTAACAACCTGGAGCTTAACACGCTCAAAACAGTGGAGATGATCGTTGAATTCAGGAGGAACCCCCCTGCACTCCCCCCACTCACCATCATGGACAGCACTGTGGCTGCAGTGGATTCATTCAGATTCCTGGGAACCATCATCTCTCAGGACCTGAAGTGGGACACTCACATCGACTCTATTGTTAAGAAGGCCCAGCAGAGATTGTACTTCCTTCGCCAGCTGAGGAAATTCAACCTGCCACAGGAGCTGCTGAAACAGTTCTACTCAGCCGTCACTGAGTCTGTCCTGTGTACATCCATAACTGTCTGGTTTGGTTCAGCTACAAAATCAGACATCAGAAGACTACAGAGAACGGTTCGGACTGCTGCACGAATTATTGGTGCTGCCCTGCCCACCCTCCAAGAACTGTATATATCCAGAGTGAGGAAAAGGGCTCAGAAAATCACTTTGGATCTCTCACATCCAAGCCATCTCCTTTTTGAACTTTTGCCATCTGTTCGGCACTTCAGAGCACCAAATACCAGGACAGCCAGGCACAAGAACAGTTTCTTTCCCCAATCTACCTCATGAACAGTTAAATGTTACAAAACAAGAGTTGCTAGTCACTCGTGGTTTTGTCAGCGTTCAGATTTGTAACCACTTCTTTCTCATTACCTGCGCCGTGCCAGAAGGCAGCTGTAAAATTGATTAGGACTGTGTTTTGCAGACTAGGCCTGTGTTCTTTCAAACCTGAGTTATGATTTCACACAGATGTAATGCTGAAGTGAGGATTTAATTTTACACAGACGGTATGTCACTAAAGAGACATGATGTCCGTAAAACGACTGTCCTTTGCACAAGGTGATTGTAACGTAATTATGCCTAAATGCTTTATAGCTGTAAGTACGAATTTCATTCAGCGAAAACCCAGAGAAAGCCTGGAATATTTTCATTGTTGTAATGAGGAACAAAGCATGTTTTTTGAATTGCGCTGTCAGGTTTGAAAACTAACTATATGTACATTGTTTTTTTCCCCTTGAAATGTCAGTTTCACAATCATTCTGATGAACTTCTAATAAGGGAAATGGCTTCTGTTTCTCACATTTCCTCCAAACGTCTGTTTTGGGAGTATGTAATTTTGGTAAGCAGGTATGAAATTCCACGAAAAGACCAAATTGATTTACGGAGGCAACAAATAACACATGTATGGCCAGAGATGGCCTTATTGTGTATTCAAGTTCTCCTACCAAATTACAGTGCGTTCAAGTAAAGACGGAGCAAAATGGCGATGTACCATTTCTAAATAAAATTCAGCAAGATTTTTAAACTGTACTCTAAAGCATGATGAATAAAAACATGCTTTAACATTAGAGAAAGTGTAAAGGCCAACTTGGATCATGTGACTTGATAAACAATCATTGATTTTCTGTCAGAGTTTTGTGATAGTCAGTCACTGTTTGCTGGTGCCCCTCAGGGTTGTGTCCTCTCCTCACTGCTCTTCTCCCTGTACAGCAACGACTGCACCTCTAAAGACCCCTCTGTCAAGCTCCTGAAGTTTGCGGATGACACTACAATCATCGGCCTCATCAAGGACATAGAAGTGTCTGCTTACAGACAGGAGGTAAAAGAGCTGGCTGTCTGGTGCAGTCTTAACAACCTGGACGCTCAAACGCTCAAAACAGTGGAGATGATCGTTGAATTCAGGAGGAACCCCCCTGCACTCCCCCCACTCACCATCATCTGTGGCTGCGTGGCTGCAGTGGATTCATTCAGATTCCTGGGAACCATCATCTCTCAGGACCTGAAGTGGGACACTCACATCGACTCTATTGTTAAGAAGGCCCAGCAGAGATTGTACTTCCTTCGCCAGCTGAGGAAATTCAACCTGCCACAGGAGCTGCTGAAACAGTTCTACTCAGCCGTCACTGAGTCTGTCCTGTGTACATCCATAACTGTCTGGTTTGGTTCAGCTACAAAATCAGACATCAGAAGACTACAGAGAACGGTTCGGACTGCTGCACGAATTATTGGTGCTGCCCTGCCCACCCTCCAAGAACTGTATATATCCAGAGTGAGGAAAAGGGCTCAGAAAATCACTTTGGATCTCTCACATCCAAGCCATCTCCTTTTTGAACTTTTGCCATCTGTTCGGCACTTCAGAGCACCAAATACCAGGACAGCCAGGCACAAGAACAGTTTCTTTCCCCAATCTACCTCATGAACAGTTAAATGTTCTCCCATTGTGCAATAACCTTATACTTATTTATCACCCTACATCCTGGTACTGTCAGGATTATGGACTATTCTGTGTGTGTGACTATTCCCCAGTTCCTTGCTCCCCGAGTGAATTGTGACAGAAGACCCGACTGATACAGTTACCTATGTTTGTACCCTCCGTTTTGTTTCTCTTTTTACTCAGTTTTTTGTTTCCGTTGTGTGCCCTATGGATCCCCTCCGTCGTCCGAAGATGGCCCTCGAGCTGAATTCGCCGCCTTTGTGGAGTGGACACTGGCGAGAAATGGATCTCCGTTCCCCGCCGGTTCCCAGGAATTAATCGCCAGTGCCGCTCCCAACCCAGAGCCCAGCCCACCATCTCCCCGATGCACGGAGCGCATGCCCGAGCCCATCGCTGACGGAGAGCCAGAGCCCGCCGCGACTTGATTTAAAGTGTAAAATAACAAATTTGAAATCAGTTTAATCAGGTGGACCTAGAATTTTCAGATCCGAATCCTTTCAAAACCTGAATGAATTCATAATAATTAATTCCCTAAATTTAAGTAATCAAGTCATTACAGCTACTACTCAGACTCAGGCTCCAAATGAATTGCTACTGCTCAGACTCGGGCTCCAGATGAATCACTACTGCACAGACTCGGGCTCCAAATGATTCACTACTGCTCAGACTCGGGCTCCAAATGATTCACTACTGCTCAGACTCGGGCTCCAAATGATTCACTACTGCGCAGACTCGGACTACAAATGATTCACTACTGCTCAGACTCGGGCTCCAAATGATTCACTACTGTGCAGACTCGGGCTCCAAATGATTTACTTCTGCTCAGACTCGGGCTCCAAATGAATCACTACTGCGCAGACTTTTATTTAATTTTCCTTGAAAAACATGCTCATGCCTATGCTGACTTTTTAGGCACAGGAAATAAATGCTTGGTCAGCCCTCCTATAAAAACACACTCGGCCATTCAACGAAACACAAGGTACAGACCAACTGCTATCTGAGCAGGAGGCAGGCCTTTGGGCAGCCACCGCCTGCTCTTTACCCACAGGCAGTGACGATGCCATCCGCGCCTCCAGACCTGCTCCCCATCCACTCTCTCTCTGTCTCTCCCTCTCTCTCTTTCTCTGTCCGTCACACGTGCCCGCGGTGGAGACCTGGCAAACAGCGCTGTGCCTTGCCAAGGAAGATTTATACCTGGAGCTTGACCCAGTTCTGTTTGCATCTATATTAGCGAGGACAGAGGGCTGGGTACAGGGAGAGGGAAAGGTCATCGAGAGCCCAGGTACTCCACTGATGTATCAAGATGATGGAGCTGGCTAATTTAGTTAGCAACAGTTGTCCCCTCCGCCGCCACAGATGGTCCGCAGTCGCCTCAGCTCAAGGCGAAGGTTTAAAAATGAACACTTGAACCGAGGCTTTAAAGAATACAGCGCTTTATGTGAGAGAACATGCATACAGACGGCGTTGTCTAGCAGCTGGATGTTTAAAATAAAAGCAGTCAGAGATAAAAACAAAGAGTGCGTACAAAGAGAGATTCAGATCTGTTACTTTATTGATTAGTATTCATAAGTATTTGCACATTGTGTGTTTCTAGTAAATGTACAGTCCGTTTCAGTACACTGACTCAAACAATATCAAAGACATGACACTTTTTGTCTGGATTTATTAAATATTATATAAAAAAATGCAGTTCATACCAGATATATAATAGCTGACCAAAACTGAAACAATAGAAAATACAAAAATCAATAATTTTCTCAAATTTAAGACTTTTTTAATAAAATGAAGAATATTTATAAAATAAATGATAATAAAATCAAATATAAAAAATGTTCAAATTAGTTTAGTTCAAATTTGAACTAAAATAACTAAAACTGAAATAAAAATGATTAAAAACTATATTGACTTATTTGAAAAAAAAAATTTACTAAAACTTTAATTAGTAAATTATTAAAATGAAAAACGAGAAATATAAAAATATAAAAATATAAACATTTTAATAAAAACATTCTAAATACACATCTTCTGTTTAAATTTCTGCATTTTAAATTTTCTGAATACAAAGAAATCATTTTGGTATTTTTTGGGGCCATTCATTCAAGATGTCATGTGGTGCAACTCCCCTAAAACTTAAATATATTTATAAATCTATAATTCCTGATATTTATAATAAATACTTTTTACCTTGAAAATACATATTTAAATGCTTTTTTGAAAATAATGATTCGTACACTGCACATATTTATGTTTTTAAGTATTTAAGGAACAAGGAAAATATTACTTTTTACTTGGTTACCTAATTCAACATTTTAATGACTTTTATAAATACTATATATATGAGATCACCGTTAATTCTTACAATTTAATTTTTTTAAACAATTTACTGTTCATTTCACTAACGTTAAATAGCATAAGTGCTTTTTGGCAGTTGATATAGCTTGGACTCTAAAAGGACAATTTTGTTTGAACTATTTTATGATTTTAAATTATTTTCCTTCCATTTGACATATTTATATCATCATATTTAAAATCATCATCTCATCATATATTTAAAGGCCTCACTGTTGCATAATAAAATAATCTATAACAGTCCACTGAAGGGCAATAAAAATCACATTCTTGACTGCAAATGATACTCTGCGAGAATAATAACAGCGGCTAAAAAATATGTTTTGGCACAGACTCATTTACATGATAGAATAACCTTCCAAAGAGGAAAAAAAGGAGGGAAAAAAACAAGAGGATAATATATGCGGCGTGTTTGTGGTCATGCACTTCAGTTGTTTATTACCGAGAGAATTGTATTAAATCACCCCACAAGAGGAGTGTGTCGGGGGGGAGAAGACAATGAAGCAGGCCTGTGGATATAATGAACTCCTGTGGGGATAAGCACACCTCACTATAAAGGCCTAACCACAAATTAAGTGCTTGTTGCCATCATGTCTTTGTAGAACACAGGCATAGATATAACCTGCGTGACTACGCATCGCATTTGAGCTGCCGCTGTTGTCTTTTTCTCTGCTGAAGGAAAGACAAAGACGAGAGATGCTGCGGCCCTTTCCCATGGCGGCTGGTGGCATACTTGCCGTCTTTTGATTCTCTTCCATGTCTGTGTTTATAAAAGGCGGTCTAGTGTGCTCTGTATTGGCTTGAGGCTCAATTTAATGCGTTTTTACATATTTGATCAAGCTGCGTAGGTGTTTTTATTAGCATTACGAATGGTCTGTATGACTAGCCAAGTAAGGCCAAACTTACAGAGGACTATTTTCTTTTCCCAGAGGAATATTTTATTTAGATGGAGCGCTTCACAGTGTTTCAGTGAAGTTTCAACTTCATCTCAGAAGTCACTTTTAAATTCCCTTGGAAAAGAAAATATGGAAATAAAAACAAAATCATTGTTTACATACAACAGGGACATACTGTACAATACAATAAGATTTATAACATAATGATAATATGATATGTTTATACTGTATTATAATGTATTATATACTTATTATATAAATCTTTAGTTAAAATAAATATAGCAACAAACAAAATCATTGTTTACACACACACACAGGAACATGATTTATATAATAATTGAATATAGTTCTGTCAGGACCACTATCGTCAAAATGATAGATACTTAGCATAAAGTTTGGTTTGGCGGTATGGTTCTGTTCTGGGCAAAAACCTCCCTGCCCATCCATGCAGCCTGTCATGAATGAGCAGGGAGAGCAGCAATAATAACCCCCCAAGGGTTAACAGAACAGAACAACAAGGCAGATATCATTAATGTACTTAATGATATTTAAGTGGAACACTTTATTCAAGATAAAGGAGTCTGATTAGCAAGGAATATCAGAACGCCAAGTACTGACTGTGGCGAAAGGAGGAGCTGGGGATGGAGGAGGGTAATTTGCTCCGGGGGAAAGCTGTAAAGCTGCTGAATAATACTGAATAGAGCTTATATAGGAATGCTGCGATAGGTGTCGTATTCCTATAGGTAGATGTGATCAGCTGATGCAAGCTTGACTCACGTGACCTGCCAGAACTAACGCTAATGCTTAATTTTGTTTATAGTTAGAATTATATGTTTATTACAGTAGGAGTTGTAATATGAAAAGACATAACAATTTTATAAATGTTTAGATATAATGTATACTAAAGAATTTCTACTTCATTATTAAACTTGAAGAAGTCACTTTTAAAAATCTTTAGGAAAAATAAACATTCATCATCATGTTTACATTCAACAGAAACATACTGTATAATAATTTAATAAGGAATAATTTATAATATAATGACTGATATATAAAAGTGTTATAAATATTATATTATATTATATTATATTACATACTTCATCTCTAAAGTCACTTACTTTACTAAAATTCCTTAGAAGAAAATTAATATTTAAACAAATTTTTGTTTTGTGTAAACAATTTTTTTGACATATAACAGAAACATACTGTAGGCCTATAATATTTAAAAATATCTTGTAACAATTTACAATTATATTTTTATTATAAGAATATAATGAGTATGATAAATAAAAATGTTATAAATGTTTATATTATATTATAATATTATATTAGCATTATTATTATATAATATTATATTATTCATCTCAGAAGTCACTTTAAAATTTCCTTTAAAATATTATATAATATATACCTAATATAATTTAATATAATTTGTAGTAATTTATTATTATATTTGTTCATTTCTAGTCTAGTTTTCATTTTGATTGCTTCTATATTTTTTATATATAAATAAGGCTATTTGAAGGGAAAAAAATGAGTTCATACTGAACTTTTGTGACTTTTGCTTGTAGATTTGGTATTTTGGCAAGTCTGACCGCAGTTTGAGAGACTGTTGAGGTCTCTTCTGGAACTCTGGAGGAAGCAGATGTGAGTTCTTGGAGAAAATGACGCTAGCAATGCCAAGGTCATGTGTTCATTTGTATATTTGTAGTTGTATATTTGTATATTATTCTTTTTATTATCTGTGTCCTGTCTTGTCACTGTCATTCTGTTGCACTGTGGAGCTTCTGTCACTAAAACAAATTCCTCGTATGTGCAAACATACCTGGCAATAAAGCTCATTCTGATTCTGATTCTGATTCTTTTGCTGGGAAATGCATGAACTGATCATATGACTTAATGTAATGAAGGATCTTCTTTGCAGGAGAAACATCTGAGAAGCAGGAAACCTACGAAAATGCCTCCATTTGCGCTCCATTTGATATCATTGGAGATCTTGGGGAAACAGTTGAGATATTAGAGAGATGTCCTTTGTGGTTTTTCCATCGAGCGCTGTGCTATTTATCCACTACCTGAACAATAGAGGCAAGTCAGTTGAGAAACTCATCACAGAGAACTTTTTCCCCTCAAAACAGGGGGGCCCATCCAGCAGCCTTTAATCAATACAGGAAACATGAACTTCAGGGGACACGAGGAACCTCTGACCGCAGATGAAGATTAACCACCACTGCCTCGGACACGTTGTGCCCGTCTTCATCTCCACAAGCTCCGGCTACCAACAGATCCATCTATCACCAGCGATCAGATGCTGTTTTTCTAACCAAGCAACACAGGGTGACATGTATTTTCCTCAATAGTCCTAGGTGAGCTTCTGTATCATAAATCACATCAGACAAACCCCAACTTGACCTCTAAATGGAGGAGATATCGTCGTATTCAGATTCTCAGTGGTGAGGGTTGCTCATAACCTCGGGCAGTTCTTTGCTTGTTTTGATTTGAGCTTTGAACAATGTTTGAGTAATCCCATGGGCCAGGCGGGAATAACAAACGATCCATGTCTCGAGCCCCATGGTGTGCACTTTCCAGTAGACGGAAGCTCTCGCAGTGTCTTCCTGTATCAGGTAGAGCAGCAGTTCGCAACTGGTTCTCAACATTGGATGTAAAGTGTAAAGTTGTAATGCAAAATCAATTCAAATACACTATGAATAAGTAATATGAGAGTCTGAGTTGGAAAAAGGTAAAGTTTTGTTTCTAATTCTTCTTGGTAGCCAATAATTCACTTGATCTGTTGGTCAAACAACACTGGACCTCATTTACTTTCATTGTATGGACCAAATAATCAAAAGTTGAATGCACTTAGGCCTTAGTCTGGTTAGACGCCATATTGAATTATATGCAGAAGAAGGCTGTGATGGATAGGCTTAGTCTTTACAATGGCATGTGCTGTATAAAGATCCTACAATTTTCACAACTCAGAACTTTAAAAAAAAAAGTTTTTTCAGAACATTTTGTGTCACTGAACAGTCCATATGCTGTTAAATAACAGTACAATCTGTTGTATTTCAGTCCCTCAGTCTCGTTTTCATTCCTGTCAGAAATTAAGGGTGGCGCTACCCTGTCTAAGTTCTGTTGGTTTGTGGGTGAGTAAAAATGGCAAAACCTCCTGAACTCATACGCACATATCCACTTTAAGCCATCTGAATTATTTTGGTCAAAAATACATTGATAACCCTTGTACAAAAACAAAAGCATGCTGAATGTGCATCTTTAGTGTATTTTAAATCTTCAACAAAAAAAATATTATCATATCTGCATTAAGTAATATTAAATACATTTTGTTCAAATTTTATTATAATCATAATACAATTCTAATAAATATAATAATGATATTATATAAAACGAAATAAAATATTGAATAAAAGGCCACTTAAGTGTACTTCGAGATACTTTCATGAATGTCTCTTAACACACTTAAATACACTTTGTAATAATGTCAAATTAAAAGTTTTAGTTTAAAGGACATTTTGCCAGTCATTACATTTTAATAAACTTTTGTTGTGCTTTAAAGAGGTACACTTATTTTGATGTGTAGAATAACATACTACAGTATTTGATTATAATTATAAAAGTTTCAATAGAAATTACATTAAAGCATATTTTAGTTTACCGCAAATGCTTGTCAGTACGTTCGGCAGTACACTCATATTTCAAAGATATTAAGAATTAAGTAATTATGAAAATTACATACAGAGATGTACTTAAATCCTATTTTTTGGGGGTCTAAAGTGGAACTCTAAAGTCCAGTTTACAATTTAATGTAAATGTACTGTAAATCGCAATACATTTTCATTTAATTGGAATTTACAGTCTAAAAAACACTACATTCAGTTCACACTTAAATTACAGTTTTGTTATCATTTAGTCACTCTCAAGTTGTTCCAAACCTGTATGAATTTCTTTATTCTGATGAACATAAAATAAAATATTTAAAGCATGTTCATAACTGAAGAGTTGATAGTAACCATATTTTCATACTATGGAAGTCAATGGCAACTGTTTGGTTAGCCACATTCACTCTTAAAAATAAAGGTGCTTCAAAGGTTCTTCACAATGATGCCATAGAAGAACCATTTTTGGTTCCGCAAAGAAGCATTCAGTCAAAGGTTTTTTAAAGAACCATCTCTTTCTTACCTTTTTATAATCTGAAGAACCTTTCTTCGCCACAAAGAACCTTTTGTGAAAGAGAAAGGTTCTTCAGATGTTAAAGGTTCTTTATGGAACCATTTAGATAAAAAGGCTGTTCATATGGCATTGTGAAGCATCTTTATTTTTAAGAGTGTAAAAATATCTTCTTTTGAGGTGAACAGAAAAAAGAAACTCATACAGGTTTGGAACAACATGAGGGAGACTAAATGATGACAAAAATGTTCCTCATTTGTAAGAACAAATAAAATAAAACTATCAATTTAAAAGTATATTCTATTTCCATACTAAGAAATCTTTTTAAAACTGTGCTAAAGTGTCCTTCTTTTGCCCTAGAAGGACTTGAGCAGAGCACAAATGATTCACGCTTGAAGATCAAGTCTGGGTGAAGTATAAATTGCTAACACCCTCTGCGCTACCCATTCCTGTTTGTCTGCAAACCGAGATCAGAAGAAGTGCAATCGATGTCCTCAAACTGCCTCTGGATCGTCAGTCTCCAGGACTTGACGCAACGCTCCCAAAAGTGCATCTGCATACCGTTTAAACGAGTCTCCACCAGGCCTCTGCACATTTTATGAATTCATGTGCTCTCCAGGTACATTCAAGCGTCCCTTATTTCAGCCTAGTGCTCCGCAGGCGCCCGCTAGTTTCTTTTGTGTTAATTAGTCACTTGCCATGCCTTAACAACCCGAGATCAGAGTCAACGGAGCGGTTTCTCTCTGTTCCGCAGCCTTTGATGATGGTTCGGCGAGCGGGGCTGGAGCTCAGGAGCTTGTTCGTGCGATAAAGCGCCACCCTGAGCCGCTGCTCTTTTTCCCATCAGCCAGGGAGAATGCAAGCACGGCTGCCCTGCAGTACCCACATTGGTTTTTATTGGCTATGCTATTTTTTCCACCAGCAATCCTCATTTCCTAGATGAAAGGCACTTACTGTAATATTGCCTCAGTATTTCCTAGAACTGTGGACGCCAAGTTCCATTTTTGCAGAATTCAAGCATGTCTTTGTGCAGTATGAGGTAATGGTGGATTAAGGAGCGTGGAAAGGGATTTCGGGAAGGGTGCAGGCCGGTTTGTGTCATTGACTAGTTTTTGGAGTGCACAGGTCCCAGTCAGAGGGTCTCTGTAAATTATTGATCAATGAGACAAGTGGTGAAAACACAGCTTAGCACTATGCACTATGCACTCCCCTCTCGCTCTCTTCCAGATACATCAAGCCCAATGTAAAAGCTCCACTGTGCAAAAAAGCCTTCAAGTTCAGTTCAATTATTCAGCACCCCTCCCCGATTATGAATTATTGAGGTAAAAGCATGTTCACGTATATGGCTGTGCGTCAAGCTCAAGACACAAGTGACTCATTGGGATAATGAAGAGAGGTTGTAATTACAAAAGGCGGTTTAAACTTGGAGCAAACGATCGAATGCATTGTGGAGTGAATGTGAAATTAATATGGACCCCACTTAGTTTAAAGGGATAGTTCACCCATCAGGTTGAACCCCTGATGTCACATGGACTATTTTAACGATGTTCTTGCTACGTTTCTGTGCGTTGATCGTGGTAATATCATTGCTGTCTATGGAGGGTCAGAGAGCTCTCAGATTTCAACAAAAATATCTTAATTTGTGTTCCAAAGATGAACGAAGGACTCACGAGTTTGGAACAACATGAGGGTGAGTAATTAATGACAGAATTTTCATTTTTGGGTGAACTTTAACCTTCAAAAGAAACTTTAAAAAGATGGAAAAAAATTTAAGGGGGTCTGAATACTTTCCGTACCCACTGTATATATATATATATAATGTGTATTCAAGTCATTATATTTATTAATTACATTTCAATGTATTTTTGAGTAAATTTGCCCAAAAATTGCATCATGCTATTATTGTTAACCAATAACCAAATAACTATTTAGATGCCAATTTAATGAACTGGCATTAATTTCTGATTCCATTCTGATTATGGAACAGCCACTTTTCCCAGTCCAATTACTTCATGCTTTTTTTTCTTTGTTGAATAGCCCTTTTCACTCTGCAATTATTATACAGTATAAGTGAAACGGGAGATGGGCGATTCACACAGACTTTAAGAATTGATGTACTGTAATGTGCAAGAAAATATACTTTGTTACCGCCAAAAACTCTCCGTCAAAGGAGTTTTCCAAAATGTGATTCACTTTACTCAACCCATTAGCCAAATTCAACCTCCTCTACGGAAAAGAAAACTTCAAACTGTTTAATTGTGCCCCGTTCTCTCGATACAACAGCGTTACAATGCAGTCACAAAGCTAAATCCCATCTGTTGATGCAAATAACTCGTTGCCGTCTGTCGAACCATCCGCTCTGGCGAAGTGAGTTCGAGCTCCGGCTTCTGTCGAGAGGCCTCACTCCACTTTATCTTGGCTTGGCGTGAGAGAAAAAGCAGATGATCCAATAAATTATCGATAATGCCCCCTGTAAACCCAAGCCACTTTGGCCGTGTGGCACTTGGCGAAGAGCGGGCGGCCCCTAATCATTCATTCTCAGCAACTGCTCCCTGGCTCACGGCCGCTTTTTCTAGCCTCTACAGGCTCAAACTCTCCACAAGGTGTTTGACTAGACTGCTTAAATATTTTCATTGAAGAGTTTCTCTAAATGGGCAAAGTGCACCCTCTCGTTTTCAGATTACTAGGGGATCAGAAGAATTATTTAAAGGGACACTGCGGGGACAGGAAGCGAGCCGAGAGAGAGAGACAGGAAGAGAAATAATGAGAGAAAGCAAATCCGTTTGACTCGCAGCATTAGCTTCTCTCTTTCCCATCAGTCCGTTCTTAATGAGCGTTCAGTTGTTTCCAGACCCGGTCAGGGCCGCGGCTCCTCGTTATTTCCCAAATCACTCCAGCCGTGCCGTTCGAGGCAGGGGCTCGATCGCTTTAAGTCTTATGCCGGGATAAGCATTGGGCCTGGTCATTACACACAGGGGAGCTGCGCTAATGGAAGCGGGACACAGGGAAAAAAACGCTGCACTTTCCCTCGCCGAGAAGCTCACTCTCGCTTGAACCTTTTATTAGACCTTACAGTCTCGATATATAGGCCCACAGAGCAAAGGCCATTTAAGCGGACTGTTTCTGAACATAGTTGTTCGTAAGCACTTAACAGGTGAGCGAGGCACTGCAAGGCTCTTCAAAAGTCTCTGACAGGAAGTTTAGATCCTTCTAAATCACAAATAATATCTCACTTGCTTCTCAGAGACAGTACATTTTGTTGAGGTCTTCTGCTTTTATTGTTTTGCCTTCGGAAAAAGAGCCAGGGGAAAATCATTCTAAATGCTAAACGGACAGATTAATTTGGTAATAGCTAGCCAAATCAGACAGACACTAATATGGACAGAGCCTAAAAAAGGGGGGAAAGAATACATTTATTGTTTTTAGGAATGTTTTTGTTTACTTTTGTACAATTAGCAGTTCTGATACTGTGATGTAAGATGTCAATTCATGTCCGAAGCAAAGCTCTATGTCTTTTCTACTTCAGCAGAAACATCACAGTGTTTGTACTTAAAGGTTAGTGGTTTTAGCCGTTTTGCTAACATTAACTGCCCTCCAATGACATGTTGACCAAATTTGGTTAATTTTCTGAACATGCAAGCTATGCCCCTAAATATTTTATGCCGTTTATCAACCATATTTTTCAACACAGAAGTAAACTATTTTCTGATTATGCAAAACTTCTGATCTATTAGCTGCTATAGGTAAATAACAAGAAGAATAACAAAGTGCAATAGACATTATAACTATTTGTGCTACAAAACAGTGTGTTTATGATTATGATAATAAATTCAAATAATATGATAACAAATAACTATAATCAAGGACGCTAACTATACAGATAAACTATAACTATAAAGTTTTAATAATTGTTAGTTCATTGAGATTCGGAAGTCCACACTACAATTATAATAATAGCGACACAGTGAAACAAATCGGAATCACTTCAGGACAGTTTTTTTTCCAGCTGATGACCCTTGTAAAAAAGTAATATATTTAAAATACATTTATTTCATAAGTATAGCCTAATTTAAATCTATTAACATATTTACTGACACATCGCTCGAGACTTACTGATATAAAAATTATAATTAAACTTTATTTGGAGTACTTCTTGTGCACAATGCACATTTTTTAATATTAAGCCTAATATGTGTTTTAATGTCACTATTGATGAGGATTATGAACTTTGAATAATATTGCATAATTATTGAATAATTTAAATGCAAAATATTTAAAGTACACCTGACATATACTTGCAATAGTTGCACTTTAGCACAATCTAATAATCTTGAGTGTATCTTTAGTTGGACTTCAGCACTACTTCCACACAATTCAAGTACATTAAGCACAAAATTAGTTTACTACAATTTAGTAGGCTTTACGTAAACCAGTTTAGTATACTAAAAGTACAAGTGCAGGGTATTTTTATTAAGTACACAAATATGTAAATGTATTTGTAGTATACTTAGCATGAAATAAATGTTTTTCAAATACATTTTAGTATATTTCTTTTTCTCTAGGTGAACAATAAAAACACTGACAGCCAATCAGAATCGACACAACTAAAGAGCTTGAGCATTTAAAGTGGCAGACGACAAAACTGCAATGTGCGCTTATGGATGCTAATATAGTTATCGTTACAGTTATCGTTCTTGGTGTGAATGAGTCTTAAGGCTGCCACAGAGCTATTTCAGGGATATCTACTAGGTGTCTAAGCATAAAATTGTATTCCAAAATAAAAATGAGGTCTCCTAAGCAATGAAAGAGCAACCTCTGAGTAATAAAGATGTCTTCTGGCCTTGCTCCTTCAGTTTAATCGACATATGGACCTCATAAGTGAGTCTAGACGCAAAAGACTCCCTGAGGAGGACATGTCAGTTTGAATAAAGTGCATGCATTGACTTTATCAGAGAAAAATCAATATCGACCTTTTCAAACAGCAGTTTCATGTCCAGACATTTGATTTGCCATCATTTTTATGTTCAGCCCCAGCAGTTGGTTGAGAAAACTGCTATTGGCAATCCTCTGCAGCATAAATGCGTTCCTGTATTTTGAAACAGGTTACTATTGCATTAATGGGCTTTTGATGTACAGCTGGACTATTGATATGGACGTATTTTGAGATGTAAACACAACGCTACACCCTCAGCCAGTGCTTGTGTGTCTCCTGCTGTTTTTTGGGGGATCAGGGTGTATGAGAGCATGCATGCAGAAGCCAGAGCCCCCACAAACCCCTCAGTTCTTCTTACAGTTTACAGTTTAAAAGGCTTGCAGTCTCTAGAGTGAGAAAGAGGCAGAGAAGCAGAGGCAGAAAGAAAGAGAGAGAGAGACTTTCATTAGGCTGTCAGGCCTGTGACCCAGCTGGATGTGACTGCCAGTTGGCTGGGCAGTATTTCCAGTCTGTTTGTATGTTTACGCATGGATTCAAGCATACACATAAAACACACTCATGCAGGCTCGCTAACAACACCCTTCATTATTAACAGCATTCCTGGACACTGTGAAACACACAGACTTCTTTTCCTGAAGGGTCCGTATTTTTAATGATTTTCTCAAACGATACAGCTTTTATGCATACTGTATATCAATCTCCAGACTTTAAAGAATCATGTGAACAAGCATTATGACTCCAAAACCCCAAGTTAGTAATTATATTGTTGCAGAAGCATCAGTATATTAAAAACAAACAAACAAACATTCTGATTCATTCAGAAATTAAGCAGCGATACTGTAGTGTGTTGCTTGGAGACGTGACTGTTACTAATCTACTGTGGCTTTGTTTGGAACCATTTCTATTGGCGAAAACAAAATGTAAGTTATTCAATATTAACTTCTTTATCAATGTACTGTATAAAACATTAGCACACGTGTAGTCATGTTGTTGGTCTGAATATTAGCAGCATACTGCTGTTATCGGCGATTGTACCTCACAAACTTGTACATAATATTACCTCACAAACTCTGATTTGCTGAGGCATGTTTTATGTATGTTAGTATTTGGTCATGTGTTGTTTAACACTATAGTTAGTGCCATATATGACTATAATAGCCTCAGAATTTGACTGAATGACAAACAGGGAGTTACAGTAGTAGACCCTTTGTGCAAAGAGGAAAAAAGTATGATTTTAAATAGGAACTCTTTTCTTTGTCTGCAATGCCTTTATCGTCTTTTGTATTTCTTTTTGTTTTAAATCGGCGTCACTATTTCATAACTGCAGATTAAAATATTGTGTTTCGTGTGCATAACCTCACTCATGAAAATTATGCCTCATAACCGAGAAAGGTTTTTCAGATTATGGATGTTCCTTTATCCCTATATTTGATATGTAACTTGCTCCAAGCACAATGTTCCAGATATTACCCAGTTTTCCGTTTAGCTGTGTTTTAAAGGAATTCAATATGCGGTTTTCATGATTCCAAAATATGTCTTCTTATTCCTTCCAATGTTAACTGTTTGTGTGCTTCACTGAATGTGATTGCCATATAAAAACATGCCTGTGTTAAAGTCAAAAGCCCACTTATAATTTTACAAAAAATATATAAATAAACTAAAATATTCCTAATGTATTAAACAATAAAGTATGAAATAAATTAATAATAATAAAAAATATGAAGAATAAAAATATTTTACATTTATTTTCCAAAACAAATAAGATTTCGAGCTAGAGCACATATCCTTATTAAATGTAAATTATTTCCACATGAACATTTTCATTCAACCTTCTAATGAGTGGCCCTCTATTACTGCTCACAAGTGTCAGTGTTTGAAACTCATTTTCAAAGGATTTTTTAAAGGACCACTGTTCATGCACTTGTTTGTGGCACGATAAGCAACTTCTAGCCTTTTCACCATCTCTGCTAATTAGGAGCTCTGTTAGGGTTCTGCACCCCTCGCCTGATGTTTCATCCAAACAGGCTTCCGTAAAAAAGTCACAATAATATTTAGAATGAAATTTATAGAGGTGCAATTGCATGTTATAAAGTCAGAAATGCGACATAAACGTGCAATTCTGACACTTTTTCTCTCCATTGCAAGTTTACATCTCGTAATTCTGACGTTTTTTCATAGAATTGTTTCATATAAACTGTCATATACACTTGCAATTCTCAAATTTTTTCGGAATTGCAAAATGTTAGCTCACAATTGCAAGTTATAAAGTCAGAATTGCATGATATAAACTCGCAATTGTGAGAAATAGTCAGAATTGCGAGATAGAAAATTCGGACTTATTTTTCTCACAATTGTGAACTTACATCTTGCAATTCTGACTTTATATCTCGCAATTATGAGAAAAGAAGTCAGAACTGCGACACATAAACTCGCAATTCTGACTTTTTAACTTGCAATTCTGACTTTCTTCTAACAACTGCAAGTTTATGTGTCGCAGTTCTGACTTCTTTTCTCATAATTGCGAAATGTTGTTGCTGAAATTTGTTTGTGCTGAAATAAAAGCTATCTTTATATTGCAACTGAATTTATAGTGCAATTTTAATTACTATGTTTGAATGTTTGTGTATGACTCTGTGACAGTGCTATGGGATGTGATATTAGAAAAAAACGAAAACAAAGGCAGATGCAATAGTGGCCCAGGTTACGAGCTCAATAACTTATCATGAGCGCTCCTTTGGGTTCATGTCAAAGGATTCAACCCCCGCAACTCTTGTTGTCAGAAGAACAATGGGCATTTCACAACTTTACCAGGTTGGCGTTGAAAAAATGTTACCAGAATAGGATAAAACAAAGAAAGCAGGCCAAAGCCGAACGAGGGCAACATCTACCTCTCCCAGAGGGAGCAGCAGTGCTCCCCTACCCCTCCCCTTTAAAACTTTGGTGTGCTACAAAGGCACAAAAAACAAGGCCCGCTCGAGCATCCACTGTGTGCAAGACTAGAAAGACGCCTTCAGAAATAAGACCGCTAATCCAAATTAGAATTGAATGACAATTAGCTTAACATCCGTTATATGTAGGAAGTTTTAGACAACCTGCAAATTACTAATATGATTTAAAATAACTGTTTGTTTTGACTTCTTAATTAGAAGGCTCTGACTCTACAATTGGTGCCATAATTCATACCTTGATGGATGTACAGTACACCTTGGAATATATTTTTATTCAGCACTGGTGCATTAAATTGATCAAAAGACAGTAAAGACATTTATAATATTACAAAAGAGTTATATTTCATATAAATGCTGAACTTTCTATTCATCAAAGAATCCTGAAAAAAAACGTTTACAAAAGAGTTATATTTCATATAAATGCTGAACTTTCTATTCATCAAAGAATCCTGAAAAAAAACGTTTACAAAAGAGTTATATTTCATATAAATGCTGAACTTTCTATTCATCAAAGAATCCTGAAAAAAAACGTTTACAAAAGAGTTATATTTCATATAAATGCTGAACTTTCTATTCATCAAAGAATCCTGAAAAAAAAAAAACGTATTACAGTTTCTTGATTGGCAAATCCGCATATTAGAATGATTTCTGAAGGATCATGTGACACTGAAGACTGGAGTAATGATGCTGAAGCATCATGATGCTGATCAGCTTTGCGTCAAAGGAATAAATTACATTTTAAAATATATTCAAATAGAAAATAGCTATTAATATTACAGTTCTTACAGTGTTTTTTATAATAATAAATGTGTCCTTTGTGAACATAACAGACTTCTTTAAAAAAAATTCAACCTTTTGAACAGTAGTGTATAAAAATAGTGAATAAAAACTGCATAAATGCATGTCTTTTTAAATGGCTCATAAAGGTCAGAGGTCACTAACTTTTAGAAACCATGTTTTCTGGACATTTTTGTGTACTTAAATTGTCTCGCAAAGATATATTTATGAAATTGTATCTGTTAAATGACTTGCAGCAGTTTTAAGTCAAATTAAACATTGCATTTATAGGTCCATAATTATTATAATCCACATTAGTTTTGCTAGCAGTTGACATTTGAGTGGAATATTGTAGTAGAAACTATGCCAAAAATAATGACTTATACTGTCTTTTTACGTGTTGCGTTGCATCGCGCCGCGTAAACATAAAACCATGTCTGCATTTGTGATCGGAGAAATGACAAACAACAAGCGCTACTCTACACTGCTTAAGACTCGCGTTTGAATCGTCAGTGGCAAATCCTTTAAAAATGAAAATGTACAGCGGAGACCGGAGGGCTCGAGTGAGCGGAGGCCGGTGGCTCGAGTGAGCGGAGGCTGGCGGCTAGAGTGAGCGGAGGCCGGTGGCTCGAGTGAGCAGAGGCCGGAGGGCTAGAGTGAGCGGAGGCCGGTGGCTCGAGTGAGCGGAGGCCGTTGGCTCGAGTGAGCGGAGGCTGGAGGGCTCGAGTGAGCGGAGGCCGTTGGCTCGAGTGAGCGGAGGCCGGTGGCTCGAGTGAGCGGAGGCCGGAGGGCTAGAGTGAGCGGAAGCCGGCCAGCTAGAATGATAACTAACTAATAAAAGTTATGCCTTCTTTCTTTGCGTGAACATTTGAGCGGCGTTATGCAAATCTTCCCACATCGTGGGGATGTGGGGGCGTGTTAGAACTAGCCGTTTTAGGTAGGCATGGTTGACTCTTAACTTTTACAGATCTTCTTTATGCACCAAGAGCTTGTAACACTCCAAAGAGAAAGGAAAAAAATTGAAATCGCATCATATGACCCCTTTAAATATGTTTGCATTTTGCCATAATTAGTACTCAAATACTGTGTAATAGGTTTTTATGACATATTTCAGCTAAAAGGGAAACACTAAATCAGACAGAAACTTGTTTTATCTTGTTGCATCATCATTTTGCATTATGGGACATAGTTTCTCAGTGTCATTTGCTGCTGTTTGACTCCAGACGTGTCATCATGTGCTCATCTCCGGCGGCCGTGAGCCATCAGCGTGCCACATCAGGCATGGAGAGGCAATCACGACGGAGTGGCCGTATATTTATTTATTTATAATCCCAGCACACGTCCTGACTGACAGAGTTGCAGAGGTACAACACCGGGCCGGAGTGTTTATCTCTCTGGACCGATGCCACCGAAACTGTGACTGCACTCCCCTGAGCTGCGTGTGTATTTGTGATAGAAGAAGGCAGTCAGTCTTTGTCGTGGCGAGGCAGCCGGCTGCAACGCTGAGCACACGGGACGAGGATTGTTGTTGTCACATCCTACACTATGCCTGAGTGAAAATCATAAACGCTGATACCTGGGCGGCGAGGAACTCTGGGACGATTATTTAACAGAGACGAGAGAGCGGGCCGATCATTGCCCTGTCAGGCAGATGTGTTATTCAGAGGCGGTTGGCTTATCACATGGCAAGCGCACTCAGTCGTGCACGGAGCCACAGACCTTGAAGTGATGGGCAATCACATGGCCTCAGGCAAAGAAAAGTGAGAGAGAGTGAGAGATATTTGAGACTAGGAGATTGCAACAGCCCTGTTTGCTCACATGCCATAATCGATTTTTTTAGGTAATTAGCCTGTTGGAATAGAGGTACAGTTAAAATTTTCACATTAATATTGTCCCAGTTAATGGTATATTTAAGAATATAGAATACAAATACGATATAAATAAATAGAATAAGAATATTTCATTTGTTTTTAAAAATATATAGTATCTATTAGGTAAAAACAAATGCTCATTCAAGCCTTACTACAGTACTTACATGCACATTTGTTGGGAAAATTTTTCTTTTTATGAAAAACAAAGTGACGCTATTCATAAATAGTGAAATTCCAGTGAAAAAATATGTGATCAAAATATGTGAAGCTTCTTTATTCGAGCAATTGAAACGATAAAATAGCAAATCATAAACAGTGAAATTCAATTGAAACTAGTTTGTTTGTTTAGTTTTTTTTTTCAAATTATTTTCCAAATTATTCTGGAAAAAATATACAGTTAATTTAATAGCAGGGCATGTTGTATTAAATGTATTAAAGCTGTTTAGCACATTTTAAACAGGAAAACAATTGTGAAACACTGAACAATTCATAAAATAGCAAAAATGTAAAAGGTAACACAGTCTTTGTTTTGACTGGCATATACTGTAATTTATAAATTGCCTAAAATTACAAAACACTTTAAATGACTAAAACATAAAATCTGTAGAACACATATGACAACTTGTTGAGGCATTTATGGAAATACACACTTGCTTAATTATATAGCTGGCTCTCGAATGTCATTGTGGTTTTATTGTGTTCACCCAAAAATACAAATATGACAATACTACAATTTTAATTTGGTGGATAAAATTCACCAAAATGATCCTAATTTGTGACATTCCAGCTTAAAAAATTTGCTATGTGGCTTTTGAAACCTTATAGCTATTGAGATATATCCATTGTGACAACTAGCCCCCGTCTCACCTGCAATGAAATTATAAAGATTTAGCATACATTAATAAGTTTTTTTTTTCACCCCCACTCTGTCAGAGTAGAGACAGAAAGTGACAAAAACAAGCATAACTGTATCTCAGTTTCTCTGCAGTTTCCATTACATCTCAGTTTGAGCTGATTCTGTCAGACATTAATGTTTCAGGACAGCGAGCGAGTCATTCACCAGTCAGCAAAACACTTCTCTTATTTTGCTCCCTGTCGTCATGTTTCTTCCCAAACTTTCAGCTGGGGAAAGACACTTCTAATCAGGTTGCCTGGGAACAAAAAGTGTTTAATGTCCTAATGGAACGACAGAGTTCCACTTTTAAAAAGCCACACATTACTTGTAAAGTGACTTCTCCGTGTCGTTACCTGAGTGCCGGCGGTTTATTTTTACCTCCCTTCTCCCCTCCTCATTCTTTAGCCGCTTCGGGAGATGGCGTTAGTTTGGCTTCATCTCTGACAAAAGATAAATGAGCTCGGGGTCTGTGGTGATCCACTATGGCTGCCAGGGGGTTCCAAAATAGCAAACTATTTTTCATAACGGGCCAAGTGATATGGAGTAGGATGCAGCAGGCGGGCTAACATTTACCATCTCTGCGTATATACAGAGATTCAATTCTTTTCCTTTTCGTTAAAGTTAACTTGAGAAGTTAAGGTTGTCTGTTGCTCCTGAAGGGTGTTGCGACGGAACGGGAGCGGGCTAGTTTCTTTCATATGTCTTCATGACGGGCTCGGATGATCTCTTCATCTTTAAATATACGAGGTAGTTTACTGTGAATTTACAGTGTATTCCTTTGTGCTAGCTGTGCGTTCACAGTTTTAGAGAAGTAGATATAAAGTTTATTATTAGTAATCAATCGGGATTCACGGTTATGTCTGTTGTATATTATTTACACATTACTTGTAATAGCATGTTTAAATGTCCCTATACTTTGCTGTCTTTTAATTCCCAGCATGAACAAACAACATTTTTTTTCACTAGTTTGTAATAATACTGTTTTGAAATGTAATATTTTGTAAGCTAAGATAATTTAAGAGTGTTGATTTCTATTTACTCAGTTATACTAGAAGTTAACCACAGATAAAAACCAATTGCCACAATATTATTAAAATTGCCCCTTATTCCTTAAATGTGTATAAAATATATTATTATTATTAAACATAAATATATTAACCTTATTATACATTATTTTATTTTTTTGATTATTTATTGTGATTACAATTATAAACATCTTAAAAATAAAAAATTAAATATTTATAATAATAATAATGCATTAACATTATAAATTATTTTTGTTTTTTGTTTTTATTTCTGATTATTTTTGTGATTACAATCATAAACATTTCAAAAATGATTCATCTAATATTTCATAAAAGATTAACATAGCAATAGACACATGAGACAATTGGTAATATACCGTATGAATACATAACTACAGCATTAATAACAGCTCAGATAGTTTTAGTCTTAATTTAATGAGAATTTGTTGAATTCATATTGAGATCAGTGATATTTTATTGTAGACTTGTTGTGGCATTTTTGCGAATCTGAGCACAGATGATGTTGAAATCTCTTTTTAAACTCTAGGAAACACATGCGAGATTACTGTGTTTTTCTTTCTCAGGAGAAAAATCAAGAGACATCTGCAAAATTCTACATTTAATCTCATTGTTTTTTAAGAGAAAAAAAAACTCATTTTAATTTTCCTTTCAGTAATTTACACTATTTGTCCCACAGTGTAGTGTGGTATGGTTATATTTTGACCACAAACCTACCTAACCTTTTGTATTAAAATTTGGAGTATTCTATTATAATAAATTACTGTTACATTTACATTGTAAACATTCTAATGCAATTCCATTAAAATACAGAACACAGTTCCTGTGCAAATCAAAACCGTGTTTGTTGTACTTCCTAGTGGCGCCCGGCACCTTCCCTGCCGTGTGCTGTAATTAATGTGGTGTTGTAGAACAGCTCAAATCCTTTGATAACCTCTGTTCTGCATCTCAGATCCGGCCATTAATCATCCTCACAAACATGAGCGAGAGAAGAGGGCAGAGTGAAAAAAAGAAAAAGGAATAAAGGAAGAAATAACTGTATTTTTTTTCCTCAGGAAACTGTCCTGTGTCAACAGGAGCAACGGTGGAAATTTGAAAGAAAGTTTCCATTTAAATGAGCGCTGGTGAGCCGCGGAGGCACTTTGAAGAGCTACGAGCGAGACACAAACAAGAGCTGCCGCCTCGGCCTGCGTTTCGGAGCTGCCGTTGACACCTGATGAGTGATCAAACGCCGCTTCCTTCTCCCTACGATCCTATGTTGTAGTCTGATAATTCAGCAGACCATGTTACTAGAACGTCCCTACAATCAACATTTATAAAACCCTCCCATCACAACCTCGTACGTCCTCAAAAAAAATGCTCTTGTGACTCTAAGATTGGTATTTTCCTTTAGGGAACAAAAACGTGCAGCGCTAAAGGCTGCGTTTGTAATGGATGAATTGCTATGGTTATTCTGAACTGGCTCCTTAATGGCAGGAAGCACAATAGAGGACTTGCCTGCTTGGCAACAGGTGGCACAGCAAGGGGCTTCAAGTTATTGAATGAACACGTCTTTACAATCACTGCATGTCTTTTCACGACTGCGTAAAGCTATGGTTGAGTTTTAAAATGAAACGGCAAAATGGATAAAATAGATCAAGGCCTCCAACATGTTCTGAATGCTGTAGGTCAGGAGTACAGACGACACATTCAGTAGAGTGTATTCATGGCACATTTATGGTTTCACTGTCAACAAAACCAAACAATTTGATGCTGAAAGCTCTTTTGGGCTTTTCTGAATTTGCCAGTGCACACTTTTGCACGTTTTCAGACAACTGTGGTAGAAAATCTGCGATTAGATTTAAACGCAATGGACCTCATCCATTAAACTTTGGTAGATATATGAGTAAATTCGGTGTAATTCCCAAAAACTCCTCCAGATTCACAAACGCTTCATACACCTCATATTTAATAGTTAAACGTGTGTTAATGAATTCCAGTAATTCGTAAATACATCGCTCGTTCATAATTAGCATAATCCTTACCCATGAATTACAACTCGAAGAATTATATGTACAGAAACGCTGTGAAATCTTTGGACTTCTTTCTCAAGTCTGTCGCCAGTATATTTAAGTCAGAACGACTTTAAAATGTACAAAATTCTGCTCTTGTCAGAAGCCATTAAAATCCCACATTTCTGTACAAAACAGGATGTTCAATGAGAAAATGTTTTTTATCCATTGTGAATCGATTGAAAAGTAGGCATTACATGTCAGAATAGAGCAAGACTGAGTGTGATTACACGACAACAATGTACTAAAAACGGAAACATTTGTCCTTTGCATTTTCGAAAGGATTTGCATACAGACGACAATCTTGTCAAAGCAATTCCCATTCACACGGATCGATGAGAATGACTAAAAACACTGTATTATGCATGCCAGGCCAGTAGATGGCGATGTCACTATGTAGCTGTGCACATGCATGCACATGACGTTTTCACAAAATCACATTTTTGTAGTTTACACAGAGGTTATAACGATATTGTTTCCAAAAACTTGCACTTTGAAACAAGTTTGCATTTTCAAAACACCTTTGTCATGTAAATGAAATGTCAAAACACATATGTTTTACTGTTTTTAGCTGAAGAAGGCGTCATTGCTAAAACAATGGCTAAATAGCTATTTGGCTAACCTTAGTAATGGCTAACTAAAATCAGTGTTGGAGAGTCGAGGCAATAAAATTAAATAGTAGCTGATTTCAAAAAAGTTACTTTTCTTGTAGATCACCACCTTATTCCAAGGAGTACCAGTGTAATGCTACCAAATAGTAATTTGCTCATTTTAACGTCATTTTTTATGTCATTGACGTAATTTTCCGGTTTTCTGTGCTTTTACTGTTAAATGGTAGGAGGCACTATTACACATCTTATGAAAGAGTACTAAATCCCTAGATCAAAACACAATGAAGAAGAAGCAGAAACAAGCGATTGCGTATGTAAGCAGATGTATGTATAAAATAACGCGATGATCATCAAACATTAAAGGGATAGTTCACCCAAAAATGATAGTCATTAATTACTCACCCTCATGTTCTTCCATACCCGTAAGAACTTAGTTCACTGTGCACATGCATGCACATGACGTTTTCACAAAATCACATTTTTGTAGTTTACACAGAGGTTATAACGATATTGTTTCCAAAAACTTGCACTTTGAAACAAGTTTGCATTTTCAAAACACCTTTGTCATGTAAATGAAATGTCAAAACACATATGTTTTACTGTTTTTAGCTGAAGAAGGCGTCATTGCTAAAACAATGGCTAAATAGCTATTTGGCTAACCTTAAATAGTAGCTGATTTCAAAAAAGTTACTTTTCTTGTAGATCACCACCTTATTCCAAGGAGTACCAGTGTAATGCTACCAAATAGTAATTTGCTAATTTTAACGTCATTTTTAATGTCATTGACGTAATTTTCCGGTTTTCTGTGCTTTTACTGTTAAATGGTAGGAGGCACTATTACACATCTTATGAAAGAGTACTAAATCCCTAGATCAAAACACAATGAAGAAGAAGCAGAAACAAGCGATTGCGTATGTAAGCAGATGTATGTATAAAATAAAGCGATGATCATCAAACATTAAAGGGATAGTTCACCCAAAAATGATAGTCATTAATTACTCACCCTCATGTTCTTCCATACCCGTAAGAACTTAGTTCCTCTTTGGTACACAAATTAAGATAACACTGCATGCGTGGTGACGTATTCTGACGTAGAATGCACACGTATGCTTCGTGAAACTCTCGTGAATGCACGTTGAAGACTGACATGGAAGAGAAGAAATTGTTGAATAAAGTAGTTACTTTTGTTTTCTTTGCACACAAAAAGTATTCTCGTAGCTTCATAAACTTTGCTTCATTACTGTTGAACAACTGATGTCACATGGACTATTTTAATGATGTCCTTACAACCTTTCTGGGTCTTGAATGTGTCAGTTGCATTGCTGGAGGGTCAGAAAACTCTCGGGTTTCATCAAAAATATCTTAGGTTTGGAATGACATGAGGGTGAGTAATTAATGACAGAATTTTCATTTTTGGGTGAACTATCCCTTTAAACACTATATAAATCAAAACTGCCTAATGGTAATGAATGAAATGTTTACTCAGGATATGATATAGGACTGTGCAGCTTTGGGGGTGTTGATGGAAGTGATCTACTCCATCTACGTTTTGATTATCATTCTGAATCCGATCTGGACAAAAATCTGGATTTTTCTCAGCTTTTTGTTCAAAATGTTGCTTTTTTTTTCAAAATGAAACTTACTCACATTCAAATAAATAGCAAACTAGTGTGGCTAATTACCAATTTAAAATTAACTGCTTTAAATTCTGATTAGCTTTTCGCCTGGGCAAGCTACAGTTTCAAAACTAGCCTCTGGCTGGAACAGATGCACATACATTTGGACCAGCAAACGACCATTCAATCTGTGGTTAATCTGTCTGTCGTGCGGTGACATATTGTTTTAGTG
Source organism: Sinocyclocheilus grahami (assembly GCF_001515645.1). Classification (NCBI taxonomy): domain Eukaryota; kingdom Metazoa; phylum Chordata; class Actinopteri; order Cypriniformes; family Cyprinidae; genus Sinocyclocheilus; species Sinocyclocheilus grahami. The sequence continues at coordinate 1,731,599 of NW_015505294.1, forward strand.
TATGACAGATCAGAGGAACAGAGTTAATTTTCAGTCTGTTGTTGATTTAATTGTAGCCCATGCCGCTGTGGGCTCATTGATTTAATGTTTGGAGCTGGTCTGAGATCAGCTGAAGTGCAGCGGTGAATGACAGCACTCCAGTTGTGCGGGGAAGCTGAGGTGAATCCTGCCAGACCGGGCACACCTGGGCCTGCAGGCAGATGGTAAGGGCTCAGAAAGGTTACGCAAAACCGTGCCCAGCCATATGCCTTTCAACAGTACAGAAACTTCTGGAAGCCGCGAGAGCTCCATCACGGCTGCGACCCGAACGAGTGCAGGCCGAGCGTGTTCCAGCATGATCCCAGACCAGGTGTTGGGCAAATTGTTTCCTCGCGCCTTCCTGATTGGAGAGCGGCTGGAGAACAAGAGGAGGGCCACAGCAGCCTCATGGATGAGTCATTGACCTTTAGCTGAGAACAGGAGCCTCATGATGGTAAATTTTCACTTTTATTTTGTGATTACTTTATCATTGCTAGCTTTAAACAGACAACATTTCACTATAATGATCTGATACATGAGATCTGGTATGTGATTTAAATTACATTTTTTGATAATTTAGTTTACATTTTTTGAACCTATAGATGATACGTTTTCGGTTTCAGAGAGTTTTAAAGGACAACAATTCTGTCATCATTTACAGACCATCATGTAAATCCAAACCTTTGTAGAACAGAAATGGAGATGTTTTAAAGAATGTCCGAGCCGCTCATTTCCACATAATAGCGGTGAATGAAGATGAGCGCTGTCAATCTCCAAAAAGGCCAATAAAGCAGCATAAGAGTATTGTAAACGTGGTCTATATGACTTGTACACTATATTTCAAGTCTTCTGAAGCCATATGATAGTTGTCTATGAGGAACAAACCAAAATGTAAGTTGTTGTTAGTTGAAAATCTTTCACTTAGCATACTGCATGAATTAAGATGGTGTTGTTGAATCCAAATGGTGTTGAAGGCACTCAAGTAGTTGAAGAACATTGTCCCAGTCATGCTGCCCAAGAGCTTTCTTGCTTCTATTATGTGCATATGATTGAAATTCCAATAAGTGCATCCTTGGAATCAGAAGTATCGGCTCCTAGTCAAGTTTCTGAGAGAGAAAACCATCTTTGCAGTCCCCATGGATCCTGGTCTTCCATTCCTTTATCCAGTGTTCTTACGTTGTCCATAATGACTTATGATATGTAAGATCTGTGTTTTTTCCATTCCAGTTCCATTGAAAACTCTGGCCTTGGGTTGTAAACAAAGAATGAAGGTCCAGCAGCAGTTGCTTTGTGTGGGAAACAGCAGTCTAAAGTTAGAACAATAGTAGAAATGCCAAAAAAAAGGGAAACATGTTTCCTGTTGATTGGTAAATCAAAAATATGCTTGATTTGCCACATGAAATAGCATTGAAAATTACATTTAAATGGTATCTGATGTTCACCCATGCAAACAGCATTTTCTAGAAATCCAGAAAGCATACAAGGACACTCATGTGCCCATATTTTGAACTTTGGGCTATTTTTAGCCCCAGGATTTAGGCTTACGCGATCTCTGAGCTCCTTAGACTTTTCATTCTTGACTAATTTTTCATGGTAGATTTCTGTATTATGGTAATACTGAGTCTAGAAGGGGAGCGAGCTTAACCATACACCAAGCACATATATTTTCACCAAGCCTATATGTTTCTAGCTATTATGCATTTAGATTGGGAGAGGAAAAGAGAACCAGAGAAACAAACACAGCCAAAATGTCTGTAATACTTTTGAAAAGAAATGCAGAATTTTACCAACCAGAGTAAATTAGATTTGAATGAGTAAAAAACACCATGTGATGTTTGACCGTTCATCACTCTAATCACCAAAGACCCAATAGCTCTTCTTCCCGAACATAATGCCAGCCTGTGCTAATGGCAGTGCCAGCTGTGTCTGCGAGGGCCTCAGGAATGATTGATAGACAGAATTATATCAAGGTGACTTCTCTTCCCCTCCATCAGGTTGTTTAGCTTGATCGATAATAAGAAACACGTTTAATAGGCAGAGCTGAACAGTAAAAGGCCATTTATCAGTGCAGTTAGCATCTCCTCCCGCCGTCCCCTGAGATGACACCACACCATAAACCTATGGATCGTTGTTATTCATCTTTACCAAAGCAGACTTGAGGTGAACTCATAAACGTGGCCGATACAGGCAGAATTTAAATCTAGCTTGCAACATTTACAAAATCTATACTCACTTTTTTGTTGTTGTTGTTGTTAACAGTACCTTTGGTGTTAGAAAAACACAAACAAACATATGCTTAAATAACTACAATAATAGAAAAAAAGAGAGTTGCTAAAAATTAGAATAACTTAGTATATTACATATTTAGTGATAAATTATTGAATTCTGCTAGGAGATTTCATACATTGTTTGTCCATTTCTGTACTTTCTCCACTCACAAAAATCAACTAACTCATTAATGATCTTAAGTTCTTCTCTTTTTTTTATTTAGTGTTTTGTTTCTTTGCTTTCTTTTGATTTTTTCTTTGCTTTATGTTTCATTTATTATTAGTAGTAGTAGTAGTAGTAGTAATAGTTTAGTTTTGCTTTGTTGTGCTCTGTTTTTCTTTCCTTTTAATTTTGTTTTGTTGATTTAATTTTTGTTATATTATTGTTTTGCTTTGCTTTTTGTTTCATTTGTTTTATTTATTTATTTATTTATTTTTTGCTTTGTTGTGTTCAGTTTTTGTTTTATTATTGTTTTGCTTAGGATTTTGCTGCTTCGTTTTATTTCATTTTGTTTGTCTTGCTTTGTAGTGTTCAGTTTTTTTGTTTAGTGTTTTGATGCTTTGCTTTTTGTTTACTTTTTTTTTTTTTTTTGCTGCTTGTGTTCAGTTTTTGTTTTATTTTTATTTTGTTTAGTGTTTCGCAGTTTTTTTTCGCTGTGGGTTTTTTGTTTAGTGCTTTGATGCTTTGTTTTTTGTTTCATTTTTGTTTTGCTTTGCTTTGTTGTTTTGTTTTGTTTTGTTTGGTATTTTGCTTTGCTTTTTGTTTCATGTTTGTTTTGGTTTAGTGTATTTATTTATGTTTTATGTTTTGCTGCTTTGATTTCTTTCATTTTATTTGGTTTTTGTTTTGTTTTGCTTTGTTTAGTCATATTCTTTTATAGTAGTTTTTTTAAGTACTATCATGTTTAGTTTTCCACAAAAACAATACTGAGGTTCTGAGGCTTTGACAGACACCACACCCCAGCAAGTGTTAAACAGAGGTGAACGAAGAGGAAGGATTTACTGTTTGGCGGCTTTCATTGCAACCCCATCATGGCTCATCGCCTCAAGGCAGAGGTGTCGACTGCAGACTGCAGGACCGAAGGGTTGAATCGTTCATGCCTGTTACACGAATGAAAGACTTCCTCCAGAGAGCAACACACACAGAACACATCCACACAGATGCACACACACAGCCGGGCCCTCAGAGGAGACCTGACCACTCTGATGAAATAATCACTTCAAGATAGATTTCCTATGGCTGGGGCAGACCGAGAGAGACTAGTGGGTCATTTTATTAGAAGAGAAAACACACATGCTTATGCTCTTTCAAGCAATCTGACAGGCAGGAGGGCTTTGCATAATTCTGGCAAAGATGTCCGACGTCCCCCAGTGTGATGTTGTGTTTTGCACGAGTCTCCCTGGTGATATTATCAGAGAATCACCTCAGCTGCAGTTCATGCCCCTTTTATCCATTTGGCCAAATGCCCCCTCACGCATCCAAACACACACATAGCAGACGTTGCCTAAGGGCTACAGCAAATCCCAGCAACCACACAAAGACTGGCTCCATGCACAGGGCCAGCAATGACAGATCAAACATTGCTGTTATTATTCTCCTGTTCTCTCTTACTCTCTTTGTCTGTATTTCAGAGTAACTTCTGTTAATATGTCCCAGTCGAGAGGAAGTCCCCCAAGTCATCCAGAGGATTTTGGTGTTATTTAGCAGCTCCACAATACAAGAACTCATGAGGAAATAATTTTAATTAAAAAAATGCAAAGACCATTTTTACCACAAGCTGATCCAACAGATTCTGGTATGACAAGAAACTACAAATTCAGCTCTTTCAGATTTACTGTTCTACTGCTCTCTACAGACTGTGAGTCTCAAAGATTTTTATAATACAGTATCTTTAGATCATAATACAGTACCATGGTACTGAATCATTATTTTATTTGTACATACACCAGGGTATTTACAAAAGCATTAAGTAATACAGTGGAATTACCATGATAGGTGTACAAAAGGCATGCAATTACTATGGTAAATGTCAAACAACTGTGGTTTTACTATGGTAAATAGCGTGACATTACTATGATAAGTGTCAAATAACCATGAAATTATCATGCCACCATGGTAAATGTCTGAAAAATATGACATTACCAAAGTAATTATCCAAAAACATGTAACATTACCATGGTAATTGTAAACACAATGGTAGAATAGTACTATGGTGTAGTATTGCCATGATGAATGTCCAAAAAGTTTGACACTACTATGGTACATGTCCAAAAAGGTGGTTTTACTATGGTACATTGCCATGGTAAATGTCCGTGGTAAAAGTAAAAAAAAAATCTTTGTAAATGTCTGCCAAACAAACAAAAAAGGTGTTAAAAATGTATTACTGCAGTAAATAAAAAAAACATGGTATGTTTACATGTCCAAAAACTGTGATGGTAAATGTCCAAAATCATGGTATTGATAGGGTAAATGTCAAAAAAAAAAAAAA
>NW_015505294.1:1736619-1738782 GCF_001515645.1 Sinocyclocheilus grahami
AATTCATTTCATATTATTCAGCTAAAACCATAGAAAAAGAGGGGAACCTATTTTTTGTTCCGCTTGGGAATTATTTAATTGTTGCTATCAGGATCGTTTTACCGGTGCACTACATGTAGAAGAGCCACATGAGAAGAAGCAACTGTAAACCTCCAAGTTTATTCCTCTTGAGTTAGAGAGGCCAATGAGGTATGTGTTTTATCGTGTTAATTGCTTTGCTGTATGAGAACGTGTAAGTTATGTGACCGTTTGTTAATGTATAATTAGCCAATTAAGTGTACGTGTTGACGTGTTGAATGTGCACTTTATTTATTCGTTTTGTATGTATTTTTCGTTTATTATTATGTGTAAACCACCAGGGTTAATTTGTTAATTTAAGTTTTATGTATTTCCTTTCGTAGTTCTGACGGCATTGTTGGGGCATGAAAGGGCTACAAGACTAGCATGTACAAGACATGTTGAAAACTCGTGTCCAAATAAATGTCTGTTAAAACCAAGAACGACCTGAGCCTTTGATTCAACTCGAGGGGAGTAACAGTCAGAACTCAGCCTGTTTCGTGCTGGAGGAGAGGAGAGCGGTGCCAGTCATAGCGGAGACGTAAACGAGCAGCTCGTTAAGTGGTGACGTCGCTCTCAAGCATCAAAGGAAAGACGGACTGCATGCACGTAAAGCCTAAACCAGCGGCAACCGGGGTCCAAGAGTGCAGCGTGGTTAAGCTAAGAAGAAGTAACGCATTTGAAACAAGTTAAATGTGAAGACGTAGATTAACCTTGCTAACTTTAAAGGGACTCTATTAAGTGCTTAATGGGTAAAGTGCAGTGGTCAAAAATATAAGTCCAAGCTTAAGTTATTGCTTGTTTAATATAAGGTGACTGTTACTAAGTTTGTCAAGTTAACTACAAGTATTTTGCTAATTTAAGGGTACATCAAGGTATTTAAAGGTGATACTATTTTTTTTTTATTTATATATATATTGAAGGTCATTTGTCTTTTATTTTATAACAAGTGAAAAGTGTATTCCTAATTTTGGTTTAAGGTGTTTATGACACAAATTTAAGTTTATCTTTAAAGAGTGAAGCGATTTAAGTTCATAAGCACATTTAAGAGCGTGATATCACTTAGTAGAGTTAAAGTCTCAAAGTCTAAAGCACACTAGAATAGTGACATGGCTGATCAAGAAGACTGTGACATTGAAGCTGTGGAGTTGCAGCAACAAGTAAGTCCTGATGATGAAACTCCGGACACAAGCCCACAAGAGCCAAGCACAAGTCAAGCTGCTAAAGAAGAGAGCTTGAGGAAAAGCCAAAGAGTTAGGAAACTAACTGAAAAGGGCCAAGCACTGCACAAAGAAAGAGTAAATAAGCTTCAAACTCATTTTAAGGCAAGCTATGATGAATGGAAAGCTGCTGCTAAACAAGTTAAAGGAGCACTTGAAGCACCTGTCAGTGCAAGATTACATGATCACATTGTCCAGATCCAATATACCTCAGCAGAAGTAAAACAAGCCTATGACAAGCTGCGCAGTCATGAAACTCCTGACGGAGACACTCGTCGCAGAGTGGACACATGTGATGCTGTTTCTCAAAAGCTCATACAACAGGCTCAAGAATGTCTTGCAGAAGAAGGAAATGTAAAAGATCCAGCAAAGAGATCAACTCGCTGGAGTGAAGCTGGTTCAGTGTTCATCTCAGCAGCGTCTCTAAAATCTAAAAGCTCAAGAAATACAGCAGCCTCCCAAAGATCCAAAGGTTCAAGAAGCACATGTTCAAGTTCAAGCAGGTTGTCTGTAAAGAAACAAGAAGCAGCAGCTGAACTAGCTGCAACTGAAGCCACTCTGAAAGTTATGGAGAAAATGGATCGCGAAAGAAACGAGCTTGAAGACCTTGAAGTAGAAAACCGACAAAGATTAGCAAAACAAGAAGAAGAAAATGTTGAAAAACTAAAGGCATTAGAACAGAAGCGAAGAGAGCTAGAACGTCTAGAAACTGTAAAGAAAATGAATGCAGCCAAAGCACGACTGAAAGTGTATGAGCAGGAAATCAACTCAGATGAAGAAATCTCAGACCTCCTACACGACAATGTTAAACAAAGGAAAGCTGCTCCTAAGCCAGTAAGTTTGCCTGAACTTCAGCTCGCACCATCACAACCCACTGCAAATCTGC
>NW_015505294.1:1740261-1740514 GCF_001515645.1 Sinocyclocheilus grahami
GGAAAAGACTATGAGCCATTCGCACAAAGAACAGACTTGGGCTGGACAATAGTCGGTGGTACCGACCCTTGTGTTGACTATGGTGATGCTATTGGAAGCAGCCACAGAATCATTGTTAAGGAAGTGACACCCAGTCAGTCATCAGATCAGTTGCCAAATAAAGTCCATTACATTTGTCGCACACAAGTCAAAGAAGTAGTCACACCATCAGATGTGATTAAAGTCCTTGAGTCTGACTTCAACGAAAGAAAGG
>NW_015505294.1:1740524-1740889 GCF_001515645.1 Sinocyclocheilus grahami
CGCTTCATTTCTATAATGGAGGAAGGAGTGAAAGTGAAAGCAGACGGACATTGTGAGCTACCGTTGCCATTTAAAGAGGACAGGCCAAGTCTGGCAAACAATAAGAGCTGTGCAGAACACCGACTCAAATGTCTCAAGAAAAGACTTGAAAGGGACAAACAATATCATAATGACTATACAACATTCATGAACGAAACAATAGAGCGTGGAGATGCAGAAAAGGTCCCACCTGAAGAACTGAACAAAAGCCCTGCCTGGTACATTCCACACCATGGGGTGTACCATCCCCAAAAACCTGGGAAAATAAGAGTAGTGTTTGATTGCTCAGCAAAGTATGAAGGCGTGTCATTAAACGATCACTTGCT
>NW_015505294.1:1742652-1743006 GCF_001515645.1 Sinocyclocheilus grahami
TTACTGATTGATCACCATCATCAGCAAGTGAGACATCAAGGGCGTGGCATGACCATAAACGAACTGAGATCTAATGGCATATGGATTCTCGGCTGTAGTCAAGCAGTATCATCGTTTATCTACAACTGTGTCAAATGCAGGAAATTCAGACGTCGAACAGAAGAACAAAAGATGGCAAACCTGCCTAGTGAAAGAATGGAGACAACTCCTCCCTTTACATACTGTGGGATGGATTGTTTCGGCCCGTTCTATATTAAGGAGGGAAGAAAAGAACTAAAACGCTATGGACTGCTGTTCACATGTTTGTGCTCTCGTGCAGTACATATAGAGTTACTTGACGATTTATCAACTGAC
>NW_015505294.1:1744395-1745078 GCF_001515645.1 Sinocyclocheilus grahami
CATGTTGAAAACTCGTGTCCAAATAAATGTCTGTTAAAACCAAGACCGACCTGAGCCTTTGATTCAACTCGAGGGGAGTAACACATGATGTATACATACATACATGGAGAGAGGACCATAAGTTTGTGTAACAGATTCTAATGCATGACATGAGATAATATGTAGGGTTTAAAAATTGGATGCTACCAATAAAACAAAGCATTCTGTGAAAATGTACACAAGAAATGCTGCATATTCATTCAGTGCAGTACATTGGTAATACAGTGGTGAGATTTATCAATACAATAAACTATACAAGATAAAGGTCATTAACTAAGTTTGATTTATGGCCATAATTCTACCCATCTGAAAGCAAATATCCAGTTTATATAGCTTCTGGATGTTATTGTTTGATAAGAAAAGTCAAATTCACCATCAGTCTTGCAGAATTCCTCAAGGAACAATCCATTTTGTTCTAGACCTATAGTCTCAGTTTTGCTCTCTTCGTTCAAGTTGGAGCAAGCACTCCTGTCAGGCCGCTCCATAAACCACGCTAGCTTTATGAGCCGCCCATATGTGTCTCTACTCTGCTGAGTTCAGATATCAAACACGAGCAGACAGACGAAAATCCCAGGACGAGGCAGCAAATAGCCAAAACCGTGGCACCTCACCTCCATGAGAAGATTATGCAAACCCTGGGGGAA
>NW_015505294.1:1745088-1745380 GCF_001515645.1 Sinocyclocheilus grahami
ACGAGAACAGGAACATGACCAAATAAGGGAACACTGAAACAGAAAAGGGCAAAACAAGGTCCATAATCCTGACACCGTGTTTTAGAATGCATATGCATTTCAGTTAGCTAATTGAACAGTTTGTTGGTTGTGCTAATTGTCTTTGAATATGAGTGTCTTGTAAATGAGAAATATTTGTATCATTTAGTTGATTAGATTACAGTACACTAAAACAATTATACTACATTTTTTTAAGGTAAATGGTTGCAAAAAAAAATATGTTGAAAGTTAGTCAACTAAATTTGTTTATTTA
>NW_015505294.1:1745701-1746329 GCF_001515645.1 Sinocyclocheilus grahami
ATTTACTGTGTAACGCGGAATGTGACGGAATGGACGACGCAGACATACGTTTCGTTAGCTATTTAAGCACAAGCAATGCTCGCGGTTGTTAACTGTAGTAGCTAAATAGTATTTTTGCCATTTAATATTCACATACACTAGTCCATATCGCGGTTTGATTAAAGTGTACTGAATTGCATTTGATTTATTCATTCAATATTTGACGACTTCCGTGACATTGCTCGTTACACAGTAAACGTCTCTTGTGTAGGCCTAGCATTTTGAATGTACAAAAAAATTAAGGGTTTGTTTAATTTTCATTGGAATAAAAGAAAGATTAATGTTTTCGCCTTCATTTGATTACCAGAAAAATGAAAATACACAACACAGAATTTCTAAAAAAATAAGTAAATAAAATTTAAATTTTGGATACTATTATTGTATACAAATTAATAAATTAAGTTGTTTTTATGAATTCAATTAATTTGATATTTTTTTGATTAAACCATTAAAATGGAATACAGAAAAATGTAAAAAAAAAAAAAAAAAAAAAAGTGCAGAATTTGGGCCCTAAGAATGTAATTTTTGTTCAACTTTTAATAGGCCTAAATTGCTGTTAAATTAAACAAGTTTCATGATTTTAATTAAT